>NW_020884963.1:1479556-1667345 GCF_003945725.1 Corapipo altera
GTGTGACAGAGGCACCGCGTTTTCCCCGCCCGCCCCGCGTGGGTTTTGAGGCAAACCGCTCCCCCCACACACACTTTTTCGGCGGCGTGGAGCCGTGAGGGAGAGGCACCGGGTTGTCCCTGCTCGCCTCAACCCCGGGTGGGTTTTGAGGTAAAACTCCACTTTTTTCGACGGCGTGTGGCCATGAGGGAGAAGGACAGCGCCAGGGGGAGGCAGGACAAGGACAGGGAGAGGCACCGGGTTCTCCCTGCCCGCCTCAGCCTTGGGTGGGTTTTGAGGTAAAAACGCCCTTTTTCGTGGGTATGGGGCTGTGAGGGAGAAGGACAGGGAGAGGCACTCTGTTTTCCCTGCCCACCCCAGCTCCAGGTGGGTTTGGGGGCAAAACTCCACTTTGTTCGACGGCGTGTGGCCGTGAGTGATAAGGACAGGGACAGGGAGAAGCACCGGGTTCTCCCTGCCCTCCTCAGTCCCGGCTGAGTTTTGAGGCAAAAGAAGCTTTTTTCGGCGGCATGAGGCCGTGTGGTATCCAACCAGAAGCACATCTGGGAGGGGCTTCTTGGGTGAAAACACGGGGCTTTTTGCTAATCACAGAATCACAGAATTAGGTTGAAGAAGACTCCTGAGATCGAGTCCAACCTATGACCCAACACCACCTTGTCAAACAGACCATGGCACTCAGTGCCATGTCCTGTCTGTCCTTAAACACCTCCAGCAAATGTGACTCCACCACCTACCTGGACAGCCCCTTCTAATGTCTAATCACCCTTTCTGTGAAGAAATTATCCCTAATATTCCCTAATATAGTCAGGGAAAGTGGCACTGGCAGGGCAGGGAGTGGAGGGTCTGCCAGCCCCAGGGGATGGTTATTACAGGCAGAGGGACACAATGTGAGGGATCCCTGGCTGGCTGCTCCCTGGGTCACAGGCAACCAGACTGCAGGTGTGGGACCTTTCTCCAGTGCCCCTGCTCTCCCCTGGGTCCAAGGAGGTGAAGGTGGGAGCCCACATCCCAGGCAGAGCAGCCTGGTTCTCCGGGATCCTGGCACAGGAATGTCTCCTTATCCAGGCTCTGTCTCTAAAGTAATAACGCCCAACCCTGACCATATACATTTTCTGAACTCTTACAGCAGTGAGGGGAAATGCTGCACATCCACTAATTCCACTGCCATCACTCAAGGAATTCCTACAAGCAGATGCCCTTTATGGTTTATGACTCATGCTTTGTTTTTCCCTCCCACTCTCTTTTACCTTCTTGGCTCACAGTTGACCGTGCCCCTGGGTCGAGGGGTTCCCACTGCACCCAGCAGTGAAGTGTGTTTCCTGTGGGATTCTTGAAGATGTTGATTTTGTGACAAGTGACTCGTGGCTGGGCTTGCTGTGCTGTGCTCTGACTCCACTTGTGGTCAGGGTCCCCATGAGGAATCTTGGATTTAGCCAGAGAGCAAGAGTAGGATTAAATCCACATCCTGACTCAATCCGCTGCAAACTCCTGCTCCTTCCCGCTGTGACAACAGGCAGATAGAAATGCCTGTGCCTGCTTTCAATGGGCCTCAAATAATCCTCTGCTTTGGAAACAAATTAATTTCTTACTATGTGTTTCATAACTCGAAATAACTCAGCATACTAATAATGCAACTTGTGGTTTACTACCAACTTTTTTTCCCATCTGAAAAAAACTTCCCCAGATTGTCACTGTGTTGAGAGAAGTACCAAAATGTAATTAAGAGACACTAATCATTAAAACAGCAAAGTTGTATTGCAAGCCTAGCAAAGACCATGAATTTTTTTCATTTACTCAGTGTGTTTATTATAAACACAATTCTGCAATTTGCTATGTGCATCCAAATCTTACGTTTCCTGCAGAAATGTGCTTTGTCACCCAGGCTGGTCACAGGCAGCTGAGCAGCTCTCTGTGGATGAACAGGTTTATTCAGGGCTAATGCCCTTTAACTTCCATCAAAAATATTTGTGCATTCTCTTTGCCAATTTTCAGTCAAAAATGCTTGGAGCTGAAACACTGTGTGGTTTTAAGCTTGACTACTAAGGAGTTGTTATATTCAGTGAAATGATCCCTGCTGGAAAGGTACAAGGGGTTACTCTTTCAGATCACAGAGAAAATCCAGCAGAGAAGATTTTCCATGAACAGGAAACACTGGGGCAGAGAAGGGCTCTCGGAGCAGGTGAACAGTGGTGTGATAAGCAGTGAGAGGATGGCAGAGCCTGCTGCATTTTAGGGTGACCAAAGACATGTACATGTGGCACTTAAGGACGTGGTTTAGTGGTGAACTTGGCAGTGTCAGGTTTGCAGCTGGACTTGATCTCAGAGGTCTTTTCCAACCTAAATGATTCTGTGATTGTAACAGGACAGGAGAGAGCCTCATCACCTTGAGTTTGTGCTTCCAAGTTTGTGCTTTCATGCTGCCTTCTTCCGACAGCTCTGGATATTAGCTAATGACACTGATTAGGTATCACCTCAAGGCAGCCACCAGCCTGAGCTCCCAGGCTGCCTGTTTGCCATAGTGGGCTCTCAAGAAAAGTAAGACAAGCCCATGAGCAAAAACAAAGCCTCCTCCCAGCCCCGAGCAGTGAAAGCCCCAACCTCCTTCCTGGATGTCTGGATATGAGTGCCCAGGATCCAGGAATGTGGCTGTGCCCGTGGAGAGACTGTGCTCCTGTGGCTCCAGGGCACGAGAGATGCTCTGAAAGACCATCTCATGTAGAAGACAAAACACTGACCTGTTTCACAGGGGCTTTCAATTCAATCAGACAAGGCCTTGCTCATACAGGGGCCAACTCAGCTTCTCACGAGAAATGAGCAAACCTTTCAGCTTCCTGCTCCTCCTGCCCTCACTGCTGCTGAGGAGGTTTTGCAAGGATTTCAGAAGTCATTTGGGCTGATTCACATTTGACTTTGAGATGCCTAGGAGATGCTGACTGTTTGGAAAGGGCTGATATTTGTCCCCTAAAGACCTCTATCCTTTAGCACCAGGGAGTTGGAATCACCAGTGATGTCTGAAGCACAGTTCAGCACCAGCATCAAGGTTTGAAACAATCCCCTCTGGCAAAGACTGCCAGCACCTGACCTATGAAGTGACCTGGTTAGCTAAGCTCAGTCAAAAGCTGCTGTTTCTTCCAGAAAACAAAACAAACCATGTGCCTCAGTTTCCCTTTTCATAATACACAGGTGATCACACTGCAGAGCAGCCATGACCAGGGCAATGGAAGTCCCAAATAATGTCTCTTTGCTGCTTAGACCACGGTGGCTGTAGCAGTGTTAAAATAAGACTTTGATGTTTCTGTTCAATAATGATTGGATGTAGTCAGTTGGTAACTGATTTTTCATGTTTTCTGGGTGCAATGACTGGGAAGGTGTTTATTGAACCCGTCCTTGAGTTACAGTCATAAGGGGAAGAGCTTACATTTCTTCAGGCATTTCACAAGTATGTTTAGATAAAAAGAGAGTTGAAGCCATCCTTTCACTCAAGAAATCTCTTTATGGTGCCATAAAGCTGAGCAGGATCTGTACTTGGTGCTGGTAAGCAGAGCCCTGTTAACTGGAGGGATCCTGATTCACCCCTGCCCAAGAGCCCATCGGTTGGCTGAGTTGCTGCTGTATTCAGAACCCACTTGGACACTTCAGGCTTTATGCTTTCTAAAATAGAGCAATAAAGCAATTAGAAATAGATAACAGAAGGAGAGAGCACTTCACCACAGAAAGCAAAAGAATATAGCGTGGCATAATTAATACAGAGCTGGCAGCAGCGAAAATGAGCTGTGAGAACCACACTGGCCCCGGGAGGTGGCTGCAGGCTGAGCTCCAGATGTCCAGTGCTCCAATGGCCGAGAAGATCCTTGTGCCACCCAGCACAGTCTGACCCTAGAATGCCCAGCTTTGGGACAGAGGGAAATAAAAGCACCCTTCAGAGCTGGCAGCACATACATGTTCCTGCCAGTCCTTCATTGTGTGTCAGCCAGAGAATTTACCTTACTGAAATCATTCTCCCACATCAAAAAAAGACAGGGAGTTAGTGTAAATAAAAAGGCAGGTGCTTTTTTAGGGAAAAATCCAAGAATGTCCTAAGTGAAGGACTGGGTTAAAAATAACAGGGAGTCTGCTGTGCCAGGGGAAGAATGAGTGGGGTTAGAGACAGGAGAGGTTGCACAGGGAAGGAGCTATCTCCTTCTTGAGTGTTATTCATTTAATTTGTCTTGTTACAGTGTCTGGAAGCACCAGGTGGAAATCAGGGCCTCATTGTGCTGGGAATTGGGCGCAAACATAATGATTAAATATTGCCAGCTCTGCAGAGGTTGAAATATAATTCCTCATCCCTGCAGCATCACTAACCAGCATAATTATTGCCAAATAAGTTTTTCTGCAATTACTCTTCTGGAATATCTGTGCTACGTGATTTCTTTCAAAATAACCATGCCTGAGGGAAGTGAAAAGATATATTTGTACAAGGTCCAACCCGGTAACCTTCACAGATAACAATAACTGGCAGAAAATTCTCGCTGCATTTAAATCCACCTTCAGAAATTATTTGCTTGTATCTTGGTTTTCCTTTCTATAAAGCCACCGTAGTCACACTGCACTGAGAGCTCGCTCTCATCATCCAACACCCATGACCAGTGTAAGAGTCCTTAGAGCACTGACACCATCACATACAAGGGCTTGTTAGTGCTGATTGTAAAGATTAGGGATTAGCTGGAGAATAGATATTCTTTCTTGCGTGTTTTCTGGGGCAGCGTTTGAATTACTGAAGGGTCCTTTTCTATTAGTTATTAACTGTGTAAAAACCAAACTGCAATGAAATAGGACTTAAAAAAAACCCCCACAAACAACCCAATCCTCAGCTGGCCACAGCATAAACAGGAAGTAGCACAGCAACCTGTCATTGAGGGGGTCTTCACACAATGACAAAATCCCTTTGGGATTCTGTGACACTTTGCTTTGCTGCTCAGAGGTCAGAGAGCAGCAGGATATACTGCCTGCATCTTTAAAACTTTGAATACAGTTGTTTTCTGGATTCGACACAAGGAAATTCTTCTGCCCAAGCACAGTAAATTCTCCCCTGACCCTCAGAGCAAGTTCAGGCCAAAGCAAGAGGACTGGAGTACAGTCCTGCCGGTCACCCACACCTCCCCCAGGGACTTGCGCTGAAAGCAGCTCAGTAGCAACACCAGGACACTCCCGTGTGTCTTAACCTGCCAGCATTTCCATTTGTGAGTCTTTAGCTCTACAGATTTTAACTGTTGTATCCTATCCCTCATTCAGTAATTTGGCCTCAATTTTGGCAAACTGGAAGGCACTGGGAGAAGGGGCTGGGAGCTGCAACGCTGAAACAGAGCATCTGCGCCACAGAGCTGAGCAGACCAGCCCTTCTTCCTTGCTCTCCCACCCCTTAGCACCAGCTCTGGCACCTCTGGCAAAAAGAAGGACCTAAACAATTGCCATGGGTTTTCCCTGCCTTTTCATACTTCATACAGCAGAGGGGACCAGTGTATGTTAAAACTGGACACTTCTCAGTTTCCTCCAGACAGCCATTGCTCTGTCTGGTCCCGCTCAGGAACCACAGCACCTGGGGGCTCTGGCCCAAGGAGGACCTTGTTTGGATGAAAGAATTAAAAAAAAAAAAAGAAAAAATCGCAATATCTCACTCATTCTGCTGGTGAATGAAAAGCAAACAAAAGGATTCCCAAAGATTGCATTTTAAAAAGCAAGTATGGAAATGCAAATAAGCCCTGACGTGATTTTTAAAGCGGTGTTGGGACTTTTAGGGATCCCAGCTCAGAAGTTTTGGATAGCAACTGCATGGGATCATGTACAAGTAGAGCTTTTCCTGATTTCCTATTCTGCCTTTTAATTCTTCCTAGGGAAGAACAGGCGCTTTGCATTCCAAGCAGCTTGAAAGATTAAGCAGGCAGAAACAGCCCCCTGCTCTACCTGCAGCCTCGCGCTGGTTATTTTAAGTTTTGACCGGAGATTGACCCAGTTTAAGTGGGTGTGAAAGGTTACCTGAACACTCGCTTCGCTGTCTCTGGCAACAAGATTTCCCGCAGGCGTATCTGTGTGACATGGTCTCGCAGTCCCCTCTGCTGGTGGCAGCTTGCTGGGGAGCTGCACCAGCCGGGACCGTGCAGTGCGTGGCCTCCACGAGCGCTGCGGGAGAACCCCTGTGGATTGGGGAAACCCCCAGCCCCACACCCCCAGTGCCAGCTGAACAGGCACCAGCTCCTCCAGAGACTACGGGGCTTTCCCTTACTCTTTCTGCATCTTAAGTATAAGCACCTGGAGCCTCTTACACAGGACAGCAGCACGAGAAAGGTTGAAAAGCTTGACCATGGATAATCTTACAGAAACCCACCCTGCATGGGAAAGCTGAGACATCCTGCTGACAGCAAATGATCTCCCTGTGGGGAACGTATGGCTTGAACTGCTTGTTGAACTTATGACCAAATATCAGCTGTATCTGCCTGTGGTGTGTTCCTGTGCCCCTACCATCCCACTGTGATGTGTCCATCCCGCAGGCTCTGGCTCACACTCCCCACTCCTCCCAGCACCATTGCAGGCCCAGGCACACCAACCCCTGCAGCCTCTCCCCTGACTCTCACAGTGCAGTTGGGATCTTCTTTTGAAGTGACCAAGGCAATATTTCCCCAGGGAGGTATAAAATGATGTTCAGAGAGGGACTGTGCTGGTGGATTCTGGAGAACTGAAGAGAGCCGGCAGGGCAGGATCTGCTCGCAGGGATGTGGGGTCTGAGCACAGTCCATGGTGTCCAGCTGCACATGCTGAGTAGTGCAAATCTTCCAGTAGAGAGGAAAAGTTTTGTTCCTGGGTGCAAAGAACTGGTTTGTGAGGCTACTCCCAAGAAGGTCAGTTCTGACAGGCTAACACTGACCAGCAAGGGCAGCTGAGGCAGAGCTGGCACAGGGCAGCAGATCTTGATGTCTGGCTGTGAGCCAGCACTCCCCCCAAGCCAGGCTGTCTGAGGAGGAAACCAAAGTGACAACATTGATAACAGCCCCTGCTCGTGGCTAGAGGCCCAGGGGCCCTGCACAGGAAGGCAGGGGCTGGAGGAGCCAGCACTGAGCCCCACACTCCAGCCTGATGTATGGGATTGTCTTGCATGCACAAACCCCCCAGTGATGAAAAGCACTGCAAACCCCAGACTCTGGGGCAAGCAAGGGATATAGTAGAAAAACTAAAGGTTTATTTTATTTTTTTTTTAACAAAATACATCCTTACAAAATAACCATTTTTCTCCTATGCTGAGAGACTGGACATGGTTCCTGCCAGCTCTCCTTCCCTCTCCTTCTCCTCAATTTGAAGCTGTCCAAGGGTGCCACTGGGAAGGGAGAGGCAGCAGTGGTCTCCCCAGGGGCTTCAGGTGCAGGGTGCCCTGGCATGGTTTTGGAACACCAGGCAGGATGCTGTGGGAGCCCTTTGGAAGGGTCTGCAATGGCAGCAGCCCCCAGTGCCCTGCAGCAGGGCTGGCAGAGGGCCCCAAGGGTCCCTTAGTAGCCCACCCACAGCATCCCTGTGCCCCTCAGAGGCCGGGTGCCGGGCCGGCCGGCCCCTGCCCTGGCTGCAGGGCACCACCTTCCCATGAGCCGCTGTTGGACGCTGCTCCTGCTGGCCTTGGGGCTGGCACAGGCTGGTGACAGGGGAGGGCGACCGTGTTTTAGGAGAGGAGGAGGAGGAAGAGGGTGCAGGTTTGTCGGTCAGTGTGGATTCTGCCAAGAGAGAGAGGTGCACAGTGATTTCTGGTGTCTTGCCCCCCATTACCCCTCTTTGAGCAATGCTGCCATTGAAGATGTGATGTCAGTCCCACACCCCACACCCAGTGCTGCCCCCAGCAATTGCTTATGCTGGGAAACGCTGACTCCAGGTTAGACATCGTTGTCCTCAGCTCAGATCTCCTCCATGCCTGCTCTGTAGCTCTCCTGCTTTCCCTGGGGGCCTTGGCATAGCCCTGAGACCCAAAGCCCTCCCCCCTGCCAGCCATAGGCCAGCGGGGCTGGGGAAAAACCACTCACCTCTCACTGCGTGTTGTCCGGCTCCTTTTCCTTCTTGTGTGACTTTGACTGGGGATTAAATGAGAGAAAACAGGATTCTTTTACAGACCTGCTCCTTTCTAATGCCAGGGGAAAATATGGTTGGGCAGCAACTTCTAAACCCCAATGTCTAAGCGTATTTTCAGATGAATTTGAGGGGAGCTGTTTCTGTGTCCTATGAAAGACCATAAAACATTCCACAGTCATGGAGATGTTCCCAGAGAGCGGAGAAGGGGACATTTTCCAGTTTGGTGAAGCACTGGTCTGCCCCTGCTTCCCTTAAAGCAGTGCAAGGGTTACCAGATATCAGAATATCTGGGGTTAAAGGGAGAGAATAAAGCTATTAACAGTGAGTCACAGAAGATCTCAGTAATTTTGGAGAGGAGATTCATGGATCCCAGTCTCCGACAGTCCCAAGGGCTCAGGAAGGCGCCTGGTTGCTCCTCAACATGGATGTTTGTGTTACAGCATCATTACTCATGCACACAGCCACACTCACACCCCCGCAAGAGCCTCGGCAGGGCAGGGACTCGCTGTTACTTACAGGCTCCTGTTCTGCATATTTGAATTTCTTCTGCTTGTAATAGTCCCGTCCTTGGAGAAAATGCAGCAGGAGCAGGTCACAGAGGACAGAGGCCTTAAATCAAAGCACAGTTAGGGTTGGAGCCGCCCTCCAAGCTCACCTGGACCATTGTGTGCTTCCAGTTTGTCCCACAATTTAGGGTCACTTCTGCTTCAACCCACAATGTGGCAGTTGCTAAAGAGTGTACAGCCCCCAACTGTCCCTTTAGGACAGAAGTGAAGTGTGTTGAGTTCAACTCTGGGTGACTTAGGTCAACAGAAATGAAGTGTTTCCACTTTAGGTAAGTGCAGAGCACAACCCCCTCGGCATCATACCCAGTCTGTAACAACCATAACCAAATAGGATGCTGGGTTTCCATCCTGCATGAAATATTGCCCATCATCTCCAAAACTCCCTCAATGCCAGTTCTAACTTGGAACTATCAGGATACCAAGGCATGGCCCTGTCAGGAGAGCCAGCCTTCCCCTCATCGGCCAGCAGGAATCTATTTTCCTGAGCTAATGAGGCAGGAGAGCACCTCCTTCCCCACTTTGCCCATCCTCTGGTTCCCTGAGCAGGAGCCAGTATTTCACTGCAGCTCAGGGACACTTCCCACGGATGTCACAGGCAAGAAGAATAATTTGAGAGTCTCCATATAGAGGCTGGAAATATCTGAACTTACCACTCCAAAAATACCAATTCCAGAGCCAATTGTGGTCATGGTTGGGATGATGTCAAATTTGCCTGCCTGAATAAAGTCAAAGAAAATAGGTGATTAGTTACAGTCAGCCTGGGGGGGGGGAAAAAGGTGCTGTAGCTGTAGGTGGGGCTTGGCAAAAGTGCCTTGCAGCAGCCCAAACTACAACCACAGCACAGAGAGAAACAGGAGCTGGGCCAGAGCTGGTCAAACAGAAAAATATTTTTGGTTTTAGGCTGAAATAAAATTAAGTTACTTTGCTTCCTGTATTTTAATTAAAACAAACAAACAAACAAAAACCCCACAAAAAAGTATACCCTGTAAATATTCCCAGTGGGAACACAACAAGGAAAACCTTCTCTTCCACTGGGAAGAAGGAGACAAAATAGAAAAATGCAAAATGTCCAGTTTTTGGAAATATCAGTAAAAGGTTTTGACTTTTCAGAGTTTTCCCCCCTGTCCAAAATCATGATGTTTTTTGGACAAAACCACTGACCAAACTGCAGCTGACAGACATGCCCTGTAAAATGGGCTTCTTCTCTTACATTCCCTTCCCTGGGACTTCCCAAGGGTTCCTGTGGGTGGGCCAGCACCCAAGAAAACCCCTCACACTGGTTTTCCTGGCCCCACGGGACCCCAGTGCTGCGTTGCAGACCTGGCACCTTCTCAAGGACATGGCACTGCTCCTCCTGGGGATCCAGGGCTGATCCTGGTGCCTGACCACCCTTACCTTGCCATTCACCAAAATGTCGAACCGGATCCCAAACACCTTGTAGAGGGTCCTTTTTTCCATCCCATCTTCTTTGTAGTACTTGGCATATCTGTCCAATTGGATGCTGAGTGTTAATGGCCTGCCAGGGTGCCTAACAGCCCCCTGCAACCCAACAGCATGGGGATCTTGGTGGGACAAAGATCTGGGAATGTGCTATCACAGCCCTGCTCCTGACCTTCTCCTTAAACCCCCTGAAGGAGTTGGGCTGTTGGCACCTCTCCTCTCTGTGCCTCCCTTTCCCCACCTGCAAGCTGGGGTTCCAGCTCCTGCTCGTGCTGTTTGACCTGATGTCCCCAAGTGCTGCATGACAGCAGATATTGGTGCAGCACTAGTGATTGTCTCACAGAGCAGAGGTTAGAGAGTGTTTTGAAGTGTGGGAACACGGGAGATGACCCTGCACCATCTCCAGGCTTTCAAAGGGCTTCCCAAGAGCTCAGCCGAGCAGGAGAGTCTGCAAGGGGGAGGAGATGTATAGGGAAAGGAAATGGGGTAATTTTGAGGCCAAGGGCTGTGCTGTCACTTTTCCCATGCTGTTTTAAAAAGACCACTGCTCTCTGGCACTGCAAAGGTAGAGAGTATTTTGGAGAACAGTCCCTGACCCTCCACCATCCCTTGAGTGCTGTGGGAACCTGAGAGCTGTCACCTCTGAATTATGCTGGAGAATTAACAGGTGTGTCCTTACCTGAAGTTGAAGCCTGGTGAAACGTTACTGTCATCATTGTAAAGGCCATGGAACTGGTAAATGGGTTTGCAGTACCGGACAGGCCAGTCGAGGTCACAGTTCCAGTCTATGGTGATGCCCACCACTCCACCCTGCAGCAGAGAGGGGAGTCACGAGGTTGCCCCTTCTTGGACCTGGCCCACACAGAAAAATGCTCTCCCTCCTCATACATGTCCTGTCTCAGTGCTGTGGGGTGTCCTGGCTCTCCAGGTACACAGACCTCACCGCTGCCTCAGCCCTCCTGGACAGCCTCAGCTTGGTGCCCTTTCTGGAGGCTCTTGCTTCTGCCCTGAATGCTAGATACACAACTAGATTCAAGCCCTCTCGTTCCTGAGAAACAAGGCATGGTCCTGAGAAACAGTGCTCACTGCAGATCCCTCACAGTCCTCATGGGAACAACCTTCCCTTGCCTGATTCTACCCAGGGGATTGCTCAGGAAATGAAGCAGTTAGTCATGAGCTCACTCCAGGTTGTAACTAGCTGAGTCCCAGAGGCTCATATTTCTGCACCTTTAGTATACAGAATTATAGAATGGTTTGTGTTGGAAGGGAAAGGTCCCACAAAGACCATCTGGTTCCAATCCCCTGCCATGGGCAGGGACACCTTCCACTATCCCAGGTTGCTCCAAGCCCCGTCCAATGTGGCCTTGGACAGTTCCAGGGATGGGGCAGCCACAATTTCTCAGGGTGCATGTGTGTTCTAATATATGCAATATATGTTCATATATGCAAGCCTCTGGTTTTATTTAATGCCTAGTAAGGTTATCGTAAGGCTCTGCAGCCCAGGAATAGGAGATACTCTTGCACATCAGCCTGAGAAGTGCTGGGCAAAGCTGCATTTCAGAGCCTGGGGAGAGGCTGCAGTTTGCACCGTGCAGTGACCGATATTTGACTATCCAGCTGGGATTTCCAAGCACAATTGGATGGGATTTGGCCACACAGCTCTAGTTATTCATTGCACAAATTAAACCAAACTGAACCCTGGATTTACTGCCAGCAGGTCAAATCTTGTCAAGAGTTTCCAAGAAAGGCATAAATATTAGGCCACGTCCAAGGAGATTCATAATCTTTAACAGCTAATTCTGACACTTCTGTTTTCTCAAGAGTTCTTGAGATAACAGAAAATCATCTCAACAGCTGGGGATGATTGCTCTGCCAGTGTCCCACTCCCCCCTTCAGCAAGGAACATCATTTGAAATTCAAGTACCTTAATAGCCAGGAAGGTAAAATTCTGACCCGATTCCTTCACTATGTATCCCAGTTCAAACACAGGGCACAAGGAATCGGTGGCTTTGTTATAGGTACATTTCTTCAGGTACTGTTTGGTAACACTCTCAACCAAGTTGCGCCTGTGAATGAAAAGAAAGTGAGAAAGAATCTGAATAATCCAATAATTTGGGTGGGAAAGGACCTCTGGAGGTCCTTGTCCAACCAATGGCCCTCTCCTGTTCCCATGCCAGCTTGTCTGTGGGCTCTGCCAGGCAATTGCTCCATGCACCAACAATTCTCATCTGGGACAGCTCACGGATAGCAGCTTTTACATTTAGCTGGAGTTTGTTATCTCCTCTGTAAAGGGTGAAAAGAAAAGGAAAACCTCTTGCCTTCCACCCTGCTCTGCTCTTTCACTTAAAAATAGCCTTTCTCTGAACCTCCCAGCCCCAGATGATTTTGTAAGACTTGCATCTTGCTCAACCATGTCCCATCATGGATGCTCAGCAGTTCATTGCCAGCGGTGATCAAAGGCAGGAAGTTCCCCATGACCCAGCTGGGTCTGGTGCAGCCCCTGCCACAGCAGCCAGTCCAGTCACCCTCACTCTGAGGACCAGCTCACCTCACTCTGTCCCCTCCAGCCTGCCCTAGCTCAGGACACCCCTCCTTGCTGCTGGGGCGGGGGCTGTCCCCACTCCCAGCCACCTCTCTGGCAGCAGCATGAGCTCAGCCCAAGGCTTTTCCAAACATCCTGGCTGCCAGGACATTTAACCCTGGGACACGACCAGCTTAGAGAGAAGAATCCACCATCTTCAGCACAAATAGCTTCTGATAATTTGTTCCAAATCATGTATAATCAGTGCCACCACAAATCCTCTTACAAGTGCTCCTTCAGCCAGCAGCACTGTTCCCAGCACTGCCTGGAAGGAGCTGACCCCACAACCCGTTGCAGAAACAGGTGGGAACTGTACTGTTAAGAGGAACTTCTGCTCCTTTTTGGCACCAAGCCTGTCCTGGCTGCTCACACCCCACTGTGCCACATAGTTATTTTAATGTTTTCTCAGGGAAGAAAGGGGAGGAGAAAAATGAAGAATCAGAGAAACTGTATTTTTGTGTGCATCGTGTGAGGGTAACTCAGGAGATGTTAATTCCAGAAACCTTTTCTGGTGAATACAGTCGGCAGCTGAGGTGGGACAGATTTGGGAGGGAAATGTCTCAGTTCCTATGAGCTAATCTGGGGATCAGTGCAGCAGTTAGAGTAGTCCTGGGCTCACTGCTGAGGGACACCATCAAGCATCCAGCCACACAGATGGTTTCCCCTAAGGGACACAGCTGGAGGAACTAAGTAGAAACCATTCCCTCAAACCTCCCCTTACCTGGACACCTTGAACTTGGGGAAGGTGATGCTGTTCTTGATGAACAAGGTGAACTTCTCTGCTTCTGACAACAGGGCAGGGCTGAAAAACACAAGTGTTGACATCACTTGGCTCTCCAGCCTGTAGGGAAAGCCCCGTTTGGTGAAGATTCAGATTTAAACTGGGACAAGCAGGACCCAGAGAAATGGTGATCTCATCCCTTCCCTTTCTAGTCTTTCGTGACCCAGGCTGTCCTGGCCACATCTCACAGAGCCTGGTCTTGCTCTGCCCCACATCAAGGGCTGCTGCTGCAGCTGGGGTGGGAAAGAGGGCAACAACAGGATTCCTCACCTGGGAACATGCTCATCAACTTCAACAGGGCACCAGCCAAAGATCTCACAGGTCTTCACCGAGCTGTTGAAGGGCACACACTTGCCTGTCATGAGCCCTGTGTGGAAGAGAAACAGCTGCTCACACCCCTGGATGCTGGGAAATCTTGGTTTAGTCTTGATTAACCTTTTGCTAGCAGAGCTTTTTGCAGCTCAGGTGTCTTTCAGAAGAGGAAAGCAGGACCAGCCTAGGTGGGACATCCAGCCAGCATGTCAAAGGCTTTTCCCAAATCTTGTTAGCTGGTGGTCCAAAGCAGGTTCCCCACGAGAGAGCCCAGCCGTGAGGTCCCCCTGCCAGACACCCCACCCAGGCAGCTCTGCTCGGTGTCTCACCACAAGCCCCAGTGCCGGAGCCTCACCGTACCTTGTCCCTGCCGGCTGTACCTCCCGTTGATGCAGTCGCTGTCCCGCGTGCAGAGCCCGGCATCTGGCAGCTGTTTGGAGAAAGCAGCCACCTCTCAGCATCCCACCCTTCAGCTTTGGTTCCTCTGTCCCTGCTCCCTCACCAGGCAGCATCTCCCTTGAGGGTGTGCTGCTCAGCTGCAGCCAGAGCCTTGTCCATCCTTCCCAACCAAGGATGTTCAGATTAAACAGGAAAAAGGGAGGGGGATTTGTTTTTTCAACTTCAGGCAGATGCTTTTAAGTCTCGAATCTGCTCTTGATCATCTCAGAGGGAAGAAAACTTAAATGGGTGCTGCCTGGTTTTCAGCAGAATAAAAGGCTTCATATAGAACACACAAGTCAGGAACAGTAATACAGGGCCAGGCTCAGGGTTTTACTAAACCTCCCAACATCAGAAAAAGCCCTTCCCCAATGCCACCACCCTGAATTACAGAAGCTGAGCCCACTGAAGGAAGCTGGTGTGTTTACCTCTGGGCAGGTTCCTTGTTTCTGTCCAGGAGTGACAATGAAGTTGGTCATCACCACAAATGAGTTGTCCCCCTGTGGAGACACAGCCAACGAGCTCACAGCCAGCACAGTGTCTCCTCTGTGAGGAGCCTGTCCCTGGGGCAAGGTGTAGGGCACCCAACCCACCAGGACACATCCAGGCAGACGGCACCTTTCTCCCTAACTTTAGATCCTCCACCCTCTCTGCTGCAGCTCAGGAAGCTGGTGGTGTCCCTGAGGACATGTAGTGCCACCAGCCCCAGGACAGTGGAGGACCCCATTTGCTGCCTGAGATGCTGGTCTGGAAGAGCCTTGGTCTTTTCAGAGGCAGCTTCTAACACACCCCATCCACCACAGTGGGTCCCAAGCACCAAATTCTCCCCAGGGGTGATATATGGGCAGAGGTTTGTGGCAGGAGTAACCTGCTTTCCACCACAGGGACACCATGTCATGGGTAGCCCCACAGAAAGCCTACACTAAGGACCCACCTGCACACCAGCACATGGGGAAAAGCAGCCACTGGGACAAAAGCAACTCACCCACCATCCTCCTTACCTGGGGTGGGAAAACATAGTCCACCACATCCCAGATGTGAGGGCCCATGACACTCTCATTGGTCAGTGTCAGCCCTTTCAGCTTCACCGAGACCGAGCTGACAATGCTGTCCTGAGACTGGTAACCCTTCTCATAGAGGAACACCCACCTGGAGAGGGAAGTGGTAGGGTAAGCACAGCCACCAACACTCCTCCACAAAAACCCAGTTCCCAGCACAGTCCTGGGGACTGAGGCTTTTTCTGCCAAGTCTCACCTGGGGGAGGTGAGACTTGGCAAATTTGCCAAATTTGCTCCAGCTGGTTGAGGGATGTGTTGCTGAACTTTCCCATTCTTTGCCCGAGGCATGTGGTAGCTGCAGGCCCTGACTGAGATGATGTGCTCTGGGGACTGGGACACATTTTGTGGCTGAGAGTGTGTGAAGGCAGATGGAGCAGGATGGCCATTGACAATTTGGGATTAAAGCCTCATGGGTTTGCAGCTTGCTGGGCTCAGTGACCCACCTGAACCCTCTTGGTCGACTGCAAAGGCACTCTCCAGAAGTCAATGCCTCCAAGGCCAACACAGAGCTGAGTCTGGACACGGCTCACATCCAGGGCCACCATTCCCCACGCAGCGAAGGGAATGTGGAGCCGTGGCCCTGTGTGCAAGAGGGCTGCAGGAGCAGGGGTAGGGACACTGCTGTGGCCGGAACAGACCTCTCTCTCCCTGCCTTTCCCAGCCCATCACTCAGCCATTAGGGCGGGCTCCTGACACTATTTAACCTATGGCATAAACAAGCTGCCGCTGGATTAACTCTGACTCCGGGACACTATAAACATGGGCGAGCAACCATTTCGGGTAGTGCTCCCGGCGGCGCGGAGCATTCCCGGCACTAAAAAAGGAGCGATCTGGATTTTGTCCCCACCGCCGTGGGCATCAGTCCCACTGGCCATGGCAGAGGCAGCACGTGGCCCATTGGACAGTCTGTGACACCAGCCTGGCATGTCAACCTGTCCTCTGGCACCTGGCTGATGGGCAGGGAGGAGAACGGGGGAACCCCAGGCACTGCCTGGAGGTTTTCCCTGTGGCTGCTGGACCTTACAGGGACCTCTTGGAGACAGAACTTTTTGGCTTGCAGCCCCATCAGCATCCCGGGACAGAGAGCAAAGGCATGGGGATGGGAGGAGAAATTCAGCACTGGTGCCACCCCAGCTGAGACCCCCAGCTCCAACCTCCTCCCCCACGGCAGAAGACCATACTGGGTTATACTGGTTACACTGGGCATCTTTCCCATGCCCTCGGGGCTGCAGGAGGTTGTGAGCTGGGCAGCACCATGGCAGAGTGTTTCCCTAAATCTGCCTCCAGCGCAGCCTCTGCTGCTGTCACCACATCCGTTCCTGGCAGAGGTGACTGCCCATGGCTGGGCACCCCACTGGGACACATGGCAGGGCAGGATGTGGCCCCCACCCTGCTGCCAAGCAGGTCACAGCAAACAAAACATGCTTTTCCCGTGAAGCTGTAAATGCTGCAGCAAGCCCTGCCCAGGTGGTAAATGTCCCCTGGTGTCACTTCCCAGTGTGGCAGGATCACCAAACACTCTTCCCTTGCCAGCCCCATCCTGTGGCTCAACCCAAGGCTCCTTGCATGCGAAGTTTCAGGAAATGAAACACAGAAAGCGCCTGGCATCGCCTGACCAGCAGTGATACCACCTTATCTGTCATCAGAGGAAAGAAGAGCTGCTCCCCAGGGGTGACATGGGGTCTCTCAGGGGGGTTGGCCCCACATCTGTGCCCTGATGGCACTGCCCACGTTCTGTCCAACACATCCATGCATTGACACGCATCCCATGCCTGCTGCCAAGAGGGGACCAAAGCCAGGAAAATGGTAAATAAATACCTATTTGGCTGCCAAACTGGCTTTCAAAGGAGAGAAAATCTCAGGCATTGTGGGTCAGTGCAGGCAAGGAGCTGGGGACAATGCTATGGGCAGGGAGCTGGGGGCAGTGCTATGGGCAGGGAGCTGGGGGCAGAGCTGTGGGCAGGGAGCTGGGGGCAGTGCTGTGGGCAGCAAGGGACTGGTAGTGCTGTGGGCAGCAAGGGACTGGTGGAGCTGTGGGCAGCTGCACTCACAGGCAGCCCCTTGCTAGAGGTGCCCAACCCCACCAAACCAGGAAAAACTTGGGAATTACAGCAACTTTATGCCAACCTCCTCTTCTCTGCCCCCAGCTGTCACCCCCAAGCTGGTTCTCTCTCTGTTCTCTCCAGTTTAGTTGGTTGCTTAAGCCACATTTCCTTAGGAAGTCCCACTCTGAGCAACCATCTGTGCCTGTTCCCCAACCACCCTCAGCCACGTTTGCTGGAGCCCTGGGGCTTCACAGGTTGAGTCCTTAGGAGAGACAAAACTGCTCCCACCAACACCAGCCTGGGACAGTGCAAAACTCTTTGCAACAGAGCAATGAGCTGATGAGCAGTGTGGGAGCAATGTGGGAGTCCCACAGTGACCCCCTGGAAAGGGTTTCTCCCTTCCCAGGAAATCTGCTAAAAGCAGGGTTGGGCATCTCTTCTCCCTACAGCAACTTGCTTACACTGAGCCTTGCGAGCCACTACCTTTCCTTTGTGCTACATGAGACATGTAGCACCTGCATCCCAAAAATACCCGGATTTTCCCATTCATGGCCAGACACCCCCTCCCCCTTTAAACCTCCTGCTATGGGGCCCTTCCCAATGAAAGGGTGCTGGTCTCTCTCTAGGACTGAGCCCACAGCAGCCATGGGACCACAGCAAAGACTTAACCATCACATCCCATACCATGCTGTATCATCCCACACTGAGGGGACAAGGATCGAATCCCTGTGTCAGGAGCAGCAGCCCCAGGGCACCTGAGGATACACATCCTCATCCAGCTCTGATCCCGCCCGCTCCACTCCCTGCCTTTTTTAACCAGTTGCCCTTGCACCGCTGCTGCTCTTGGAGCTGCCTCCCAGAAGCAAAGCAGACCAGGAATTTGGAGCCAGGCTCCGTCTCGGCCCCAGCGTCAGGGCGGTGGACAGGGAGATTTATGGCCCTGCCTCGAGCCGCTTGGGTCTCACAAATCACCGCGCTGGCCCCAGATGCCTCTTATTTAATATAAATGAAAATAAAAATAACAACAGATTCTCAGGCCACCGTCCAGCAGCTCGAGCAGGATTTGGACGGGGCTCAGTGAGGAGACGGGGCCCCGGCGTGCGGAGCAGGGCTGGGCAGGGATGAGCCTTCAGCCCGCACACACAGCAGCTTCTGGGGAGGATGTGGGGACCAAGCAGCCGCCTGAAAGAGCCATGGTGGGACACTGGGCTGCACGGGGGTAGCCACGGCCAGAGGGATGCGATGCCATCAGCAATAACCCCCCTGCACTGGGATACTGGGATTATAGGAGTCCCTTTCTCTCCGTTGCTTTTTAACCCAGTGGCAAAGGGCAATAGATTTTAGGGAAGGCAGGAGCCGGGGAGCCTTACCCGATGATGTACGCCAGGACGATGAGCTGGATCAGCCGGAAGGTCAGTCCCACCTTCTTGTTCCTCACCAGCACCATCCGAGGGGTGTCATACTCGAAGAGGAAGGAGGACACCCTGTCCATGCACTTCTGCCCCATGGCTGCGCCAGGGCTGTGCCGCAGCCTCCCGGCAGCCCCGCTGTTTGCCGTGTGGGCTGTGCCCACCGCTGGCCCAGCAGCTCCTCTGTTTGCACAGCGGAGAAAAAAACCAAAATAAGAGTGCTATCGGCGTGGCTCCGTGCACATCTGGGCTGGCGGGTTTCCTCCTCTGCGCAGGGATGGGGCTTCCTCTTCCTATAAGCTCTGGGCTGGGAGCAGCGGGTGCCCTACATGGTCCGGGGGTGGGACAGGGTGCGGGAGGGTGCAGGGCCACCCCGCTGCCGAGCCCACGTGCCAGCAGGATGAAGCTGTCTGCCTGCAGGGGATGCACCCTCGCCCAGGCAGGGCCTTCCCTGGGGATGGAGGGGCTGCGGGCAGGGCTCGGGATGAGCACGAGGCATTCCTGGGAGCAAGAGTGGGATGGAGGTGGTGGGGGTCCTGGGAGAGGCTACCCCAGCAGCCACCTCAGGCTGTGGGTCTCCCATTAGTGTCCCAAACCCATGTCCTACTTTGTTCCCCAAAGGCTGCTCCAGAAAAAGGGTCATGAAAGAGGAGGGGGGGCACAGAAACCCCAGCCCAACAATTCAGAGCCAACCCACGGGCAGACGGGTGCCCAGCTTGGCCCCCTCCTATGGTGAGGCTGAACAGCTGGGGCTTGGCTGGTTCCCAGCACTTGGGCTGGGTGCATTTCGAAGCATTTTCAGCATTCCCAGCATTTCCTGAAAGGCCCGGCCATGAGCAGGGCCAGGCGAGCCAGGGTCACAGTGAGGGATGCTCAGCAGGCACCACTTTAAGCAAATACCACTGAGAAAGAGACTGGATTTGAACATGTTAGACTGAAATTTGGGGTCCAACATCACCACAGTGGGAAGTTAGGGGGAGGGAGGGAGCACAGAGGCTGTGGATGACGTACCCTGTGTCCCCATTGGATACCACCAGGCAGCACCAGGGCACGGCCCCACAGGGGGCTCTTTGCTGGGGAGGGGAATACAAAGACTGAGCAGGGTTGTTTTGGGAGAAACAGAGGATTTTTTCCCCCCAAAATCCCAGAGCCCAGCCACTTCAGCACTCCCTGCAAGGACAGGCTCCATCCCATGAGCCCCAGTTCATCTCTGCCTCCCGTGACCTTGAAGGAGTTGCTGGCTCTCTGCAGCCACCAAGCCTGGGACAAGGGCCCTCCCTGCAGGAGGAAATGGTTTTGGAAATATGGAAAAGCTTAACCTGCTGGGATAAATCTTTCCTTTCTGGAACATTTCTCTTAGCATCACCACCTCTCAAGTTCAACTGCCCTTCACTTGCTGTCACGTTGACCTTTCGACTCAATATATTGCAGACCTGACAACCACAAAGTGAGCAGAACAAATCGATTACCTTTGCTGGCCAATAGAGAAAACTGGGGGAAAGGCAGCTGAACCAGTTATCCAAATCTTTTGGGCGTACCATGAAGCACGGGAATCAAAATCAGATGATCCCACGTTGCAAGTGACGTGATGCAGTCCCAACACCCCAGCCCTCAGCAACGTGGAAAGCTGTCAGACAGGGAGCCAAAAGCAAATACGAAATGCTGATGCTAATCATACAAGATTGAAGGCTGATACTGCTATTGAGTGGAGCAGACAAACCTTATAAGCTTAGATATCTGTCAGGAGAGAAGCAAATAACTTACTGTATGAAACGAGGCCTTTTAGGGAAGGCTGCTCACCCTTGCCAAAGCCATGGGGATAATGAAAATAGGACAGCTAAATTTAACAGCAAAATGACTTGTAAAAGAGTCACTTCTAACCTCCTCACTGGTACTTGGAGTCAATAAAATGGTTAGAGCATGGATTTAGCTAAAATACTTTCCATTGGGAGATATTATGCATCTCCCATTTTATAATCTCTTGGAGCCATGTTGCAGCTGGTGGGTGGGGCAGGACCCTGTGGATGTGTCCAGAGCAATGTTGGGAGCATGGAACCCCACCATGGGAGCACCCACAGGGTCTGGGTCTCCTCCTGGGCTGATAATAGCACCCAGCACAGACACCCTCTTTGGCCACAGCACCCAAATGTTTGAAAAAAGCCCACAGCCTAAACCCTCGTGGGCTTGCACGTCACCATTGCTCATGCCCACACCATCCCTGGGACTGCCACTCTTTAAATTACTTTATAACAGGGAATTCAGTAGGTTTGGGCTGGCACTGCTTATCTACATGGCCCTGCAAAGGTGTCTTGGTGGTGCCAGGTGGCTGGTGTGCCAGCTAACACACCTCCCTGCCTCTGCCAGGTGGCTTTCGAGGGACAGTGCCCTGCTGGGGCTGTTCAGCTATTAAATTACCTGCCCAACACGGGAGTCACCAGCCTGGAGATGCTGAGGGCACAGGGCTGTGATGCTTTTGGGTGTGGTGCAGGCACTGGTGGTGTAGGGCTTGTTTTCTGTCTGTTGTGATAATAAATATATTCCTGCAACACCTAAATGAAAAATAGAAACAGAATTAGGGGAAAGAGGTTTTGATCAGCCTCCTGTGTAAAGTGCAGCTCGTGGGGGGTCCCATGACCTGCTGCACTGACACTCACACGCAGCAGGGACCTCGGGGCTGGCTTTATCTGGGGTTCCCACAGACACAAACTCATATGATGGTCAATGCACACCACATTCATTTCCTCTGAATAAACTTTTGTATCTCTTGGCCACTTCCAAGCAGAGTGGGCGGGAGGCCCCGGGGCTGCTCTGCCTGGAGTGATGAGCTGCAAAGACTGCGGATGCTGCTGGAGGCTGCACCAGGTCCCGGGCACTGAGGATGGGTTTTCCCTGGGCCCAGTGCTGATCTGGGCTTGACTTGAGCAGCATGAAAACAAGGGATCAAATGGGACAAGACAGGGACACAGAGGGTAACACTGGAAGTGTTCAAGACCAGGTTGGATGAGGCTTTGAACAACCTACTCTAGTGAAGGTGTCCCTGCCCATGGTGGTCTTTAAGGTTCCTTCTACCCAAACCAGGTGATTCTGATTCTAAAACCAGGTAGAGATAAGGAAAATGAGCCCATCAAGCTCCATTGCCCACCAGAGGGGAATATGGAAGCAGAAACAGCAAATGAGGTCCTAAAATCTGTGTTTGTGTCCAGGGTTGCAAAGCCCCAGGACCAGATTGCCCAAATGCTCTCCTGGGTCAGCTGGCATCAACTAGTCCCCAGCACTAGTCTTGGCCTCATCCAGCATCTCCAGCCCCAGCTGGGCCAGATGCCAAGAGCATTGAGGGCTGGTGACCCTCTGAGGGTATCCCTGGCAGTTCTGCACAGGGCTCCATCCACAGCTGCCAAAGCAACTCCTTCCCCCTGCCCATTAAGGAGGCTCAGCCTGCAAAAACCTGGTGTTTTTAAGGGAGACATTTGGAAATGTGATTGTATCCTTCCTTTGAGCTCGGGCATGGACACAGAGGATGGAGGAGCTGCTGGAGCACAAAGAGGGTGCTCTGAAAGCCTCTTCATGGGGATCAACCCCACCCACACAAACAAAACTGCGGAAGGCAGAAAAGCTGACAGGTCTTTCCAGGCTCTCAGACACAGCTTTTCCAAAAACTTATTGGGGAGAGAGGGTGGGGAGGAAACCCAAAATAAGAGATGAAGCTCATTACACAACCCGGACTCATGCTTGGCAGAGTCCAGCACAGAGCTCTGAATTTCAGCACAAAAATGTGCAGCACGCTCAGATCTGTGGATGGGGAGGAGTAACACAGAGGCAAGGAGATGTAAAATATGACAGCGGGTGCAAAGGGGACCTGCTCTGGGTGAGGCTGCCAAGAAGAGCCCCTGAGAGCTGGTGGCTCTTCCCAACAATTTTGGCTGGCACAGACCCCCTTGCCCTCACCAGGCACAGGAGATGGTGACACTGCCCTGCTGGCAATGGGAAGGGGAGGGTGGAAAAAAAATTGGCAAATGAGAGCAAGCAAGGTCCTGCAAAACAGCATGTTCAGTTTTCTTTCCAATTTTAACTTGTCCTTGACCCTTCTTCGCTCCTTCCCAGCAGGGCTGGCTCAGCTCCGTGCTTGTCCCATGCTGCGACGCCCCAGCACAGGGAGATGTTTTCGGAGGTGCTCACCCCTCAGAAGTGGCATTTCCACCCCCATTTGCTGTGACAACTGGACATATTTCAGTGGTGGTTTAGCCAGTGCCAAAGCAAACATGAACCCAAGATGCTGGGGGAAAAGGGCGTCAGTGGCCCTGTGGCCACTGAAAGTGTGGATGCACATCCCATGGGACGGCTGGACAACTGCCATGGGGTACAGGGACCCTTGGTTTGGTTTCTTTGGGAGGGTAATTGCTGTTTTCTGAATCATGGCTCCAAAAGACAAGCATAGCCCCAGTGGTGATGGTCCCCAGGGGTCTAGGGATCGATGCAACATCAGGTGGAGAATTGGGGGTGGTTTTGCCTCCACCACCATGTCCTGAGACACTACTGCACCCTCAGGGGTGGCTGGTCTGGGAGACCATTGAGGGTCACCTCCAGCCATGGCAGGGGTGGTCCTCATGCTCTGACAATGGAAAGAACATGGTCTACATCTGGAAAAGAGGAGGCCAAGCAACAGCCCTTTCCCAAAACCAGCATTTGCCAGGGTATCCCACATGCCTCTTTGTGACCCACTGTGGGTCACAGAGCTTTTGGCTTTCCCTGGGCAGCACCTTTCTCCTGCTCATAGCATTGGGAAGGGGCACATGGGGCCACATCCCAGCAAAACCACACCAAGGGTGGACGTTGCCATGAACACAGATTTGCTCCAAAACAGGATCCACAGCTGCATCAGGATTTTCCACTCAAAACACCACCGTGGGCAGAGCTCCAGGTGATGCAGAGATGGGAACACACGGCCCCAAGCCCTGTGGCATCCTCCCAGAGGAGGCCAAGTTACTTAATTACCATTTATTTCATAATTATTTCTTGTGGAGGTCATTGCAGGGCTTATTTAATCCTCCCCTCTCAGCTGGGGGTGATAAGGTGATGACTATTCTGGACACAGTCAAAATTAGCACTGTTATTTGTATTCTTGTACCCCAAGAGCAAATTAAAAAATTCCCAACAGTCACATCATGCCACTCTGTTCATTTTGCCTTTGTTATCCCATGCCAGGCACAAGCTCAGCTCCATTTCTAGTTTGGCTCCTCTGAAAACCCACAAGAAATCCTGATCTGGTGAGCACAACTCCTTTTACGGACGAAAAATGCCCTCAGGCACTCCCATACAGCTCCATGGGCTCCCAAATGTCCCCCGAATTAGCCACAAACAGGACAAGAAAAGCAAAAAAAAACCCCAACAACAACAGCAAGTAGACAAAAACCCAAGAGTCATCCAGTAAAATCGCTTTTATTTCTGTAATTTTCTAAGTATAAAACGAATCAGCCCAATATTGTGTGAACAGAGTGGATTGTATGGATTTGACCACAAGGAGCCTTCCCACGTCTTCCCGGCACACCTGGCTATTTACAGTCAGACAAAGGACACGATTTAGGAAGCGGTAATTTAGTGGAAAAATATCTCTCGTATAATAAAATAGGAAACCTCATTTCTTTCAGATCTGTCCCTCAGTTAACACCCTCCCACCCCCTCCCCCCAAGTTATAATGATTTATCTTTTGCTACAGAGCACGAACTCAGAGATTTCTAGATTTGGCTGTTCAGGTATCTCATATAAAAAATAATCACCATATTCCCAGACTCAAGCCACTGAGGGCACCCCCTGGCAGCTCAGTGGTCACTCTCCTCTTGGTCCCAAGTGCCTGGACTGATCTGCCCCCTGAGGTACCCACGGCCCCATCACTCCAGGCACACACAGATTTTGGCTCATTTAATGCCCCACCCACACCAAAAGCTGAATGGCACCAGGAGGAGAGGTCCAGGGAGCATAATTCACTCTGTGTTTCCCTTTCCTCACTGCAGCCCTCCAAACCCTAACCCTAACCTTGCCATGCAAGCTCTGCACGGGGTGAAGCCTTCTCCTTGGTCCCAAAAACCTGAGTCCACACTGTTTCCCCTGACAGAAAATGCCACTGCAGACCTGGGGGAAAAAACCAACTCAAGTGGGCCTGAATCTCTGGCATCATTTATAGAAGGTGGTGGCCATGGCAGGTATGGTCCAAAAATCACAATAAGTCTTAGGAGTTGGTACTGGGGACTCTGGTCTGTGACCTTGGCATCACGTCACTCCTGATGTGATGCCAAGGTCACAACCCCATGAACATCTCCCAGCCTGAGCCCCTGTACAGCAATTATTTGAGGAGTTTTGGTGGAGCAGGACCCTGTCTGGGGAGCAGCACTATCAACCTGATGTACAAAAGAAGAAACAAAAATTAATGTTGAGTTTTCCTATTGCTCCTCCAGCTACTTCTGCCATCCACACCGTGAGCAGAAACTCCGGTTCCATCCCAGGTTTGATGTTTTTACAGGAACAAAGTCCCCTCCAGTAGAGCCTGTCCCTCCAGCTGACCTCTCCAGAGCCTGGTGGTACCATCCAGCCTTGGCATCAGAAACACACACATGTCATCTTCCCAATGCCAAAGCCTCAAACACACAAATCCCAAACCTCATCCATGCCCTGAGCCCTACGGCGGCCACACAACACAAATAAAACACAGGATGCACTGCTTTCCTCTTTTTCCTTTTCCAACCTGCCTCCCCACGGGATCACACACCACAGGGGGAAGAGCTGACCCAGCAACTACCCACAATGACACAACATCCCAAAACAGTACAAAAGACTTTCCACAGCTGCTGCCCAAAGCTGATCCGCTGGGTGTTTGCCCCAGGGACACGGGACACTGTCCTCCCACCTTGGCTGTACCTCAGCACGGTGCTTGGCCCCTGAGGAAGGAGTATAAAGTGCTCATGGATAATCCCATGCTGCCACCCCAGCACATCCTATGCCCTGCACCTCGTGGAGGATCTGCCGCAGCAGCCCACCGACGTTAAAGGTCTTGCTGGAAAGACCTCAGTTTTATTTAAAGCCTTCGAATATGCCAGGCAGCACCATCAAAATAAAACTAAAAAGGAAATAATTCCTAAACTCTGTTGCCAAAAAAAGCAAGGAGCCCAGAGGTTTGCCCCCAAGCTGCTTTTTTTAACAAACTCCTGGGCAAAGCAGCCACCCAGAGCCCATCTCCCTTGTATTGCACGTTTAGATGCCTTGGTAAGACCCAAGACCTGATCCCGAAGTGATGGTCTTGGCTTTAGGATCTCCATGTTTCCACAAGAACATGGTCCAGCCCAGCAGGCTGCTGGTGGCACACATGCAATAAATAACTACTCTGTGATTTATCCTGACCCTTCACTGAAGAATAAAAGAAAAACTAATTACATCTCTGGATATTTTTCTACATCATTAAGATATTTGAAGTATAAGCCTCTGTAATCAAAGAGAATGGAGTGAAACCTGTATTCCAAGTAATTAAAGGATGGGGGGAAGAGAGATGTGCTCAGCCATTCAGAAAGGGAAATGATGTGACAAAATGGTCCCTCCTAGCAAGGGGGACTCCTGCAGGTTACCTGTGCTATTTTCTAGGTAGATGTGAAGGCTCATAATAGAAACCAAACTGAATTTGTTGCTGCTGGAAAGAAAAAGCCTTTGGCTGGGACCCAGCTCTGGTTTGTTGCCCATGAAGGCTCAGGGTTTGGTGACTCACAACTGCGACCCAACGACTGCATGAACAGACTGACCCTGCCCAGGCTTTTACACCAGGAACTCCTCCACACACACACATACACAAATTTGGACAAAATTAATAATCCCCCAGCACACCTCAAGTCCAGAGAAAACACTGTTAACTCAGGAGGTGCAATGGATGGGCCAAGCAGGTTCCTGCAGGCACAATGTCCCAGGGAGATGCCATCGGGGAGCCGAAAGCTTTGCTGGACCCTCCCAATAGGGCTGGGATGCTCTGAATCCAGTCTGGCCTCTGAATCCAGACCAGACTCTCCCAAACTGGTTTTCAGCCTCAGGGAAACACAGAAGCTGTTTCCTCTGATGTCCTCGAGCTGGTACTGGATTAAATTCCCACTGGTTATTTTTCTGCACAGAGAGATAGAACTGGACTCAGTCATCTTGGACATCTTTTCCAACCTAAACAATTCTATTGTGTACTAAAATAAGGTGAAATCCACCCTTTTAGGGAAAGGCAAATCACACGTCTACAGCATTAGTCTTACTGAAGCCTTATCTTGAAGGCTTGAGCAGTACCTGGGTCATGCCCTGGTCCTCTGCACCAGGGTGAACCTCATCCACGGTGAAAATCTTTGAAGAGGAACTGGTTGTCCCATGGGATCAACTGATTAAATCAATTAGACAGAACACATTTGAAAAATAAAACTTCTTCAAGACAAAGTATAATAAGATTTAAAAAAAAATCAGCAACAATCTTCTAACCACAGAGTATCTATAAAGATCTTTTTAAAGAGCTCCATATTAAAATTCCTTGAATACATTATATATTAAATACAGTAACAACATTTCATGCAAGGTTTTCTGTACAATAAATCAGCTCAGTAGTATAACAATTCTGTACATTCCCATTGGTCTGGGGGCTCTGCTCATCTTCAATGCTGGTGATGGAGAAAAGAAAGGAGGGATGATATTTGGCACCTACTGTACAGAAGAAGATTAGCTCTTGCCCAGGTGAAACAGAAAAGCACTGGAAGCTTTTAAGAAGCAAAAAGTAGAAGAAAAAACCCAACAGCCAAGGAGCAAAATGCTACCCCAAACCCTGGCTCTAGTGCTGTTGCTGGAATGTAAGAGAAAGGAAAGATACAGGCTCTGGCTAGTTAAATATTATCAGGATGGATCATAGGGGACCACGAGGAAAACAGGAGGGAGGATTTGGAGAGCAGGAGAAGAAGCCACTCACTCTCAGCTTCTCAGCTGATGTGGTTTGATGGAGACAGATCAATTTACTGGATCCCAAACCCACTCCTGATCTACCAACCCTCAATGCAGCCTGTCTCGCTCCTGCTGCGGAAAAATCCCAAGAGGGCAAAATAAACTTGGTGCCTTACAAAAAGGGATGCCACAACAAACACCACCCATGGAGAAAGACCACGTTATGTACAAGCATACATTCATTCCCATCTTGATCCCTTGGCAAGGATGCCCTGTGCAAGACAGCGACGTTCTCCAAAGCAGAGGACACAAAGTCATGGACATGCTCCCAAAGATTTAAGCTCTACTCCTGCTAGGGAAGTAGTTAAAAATCCACTGAGGGATGAAAGTGTGACCAGGAGGGAGTGGTGGACATGAGGAATGCAAAGGTGGGTGTCCCCATGCTTTGCTTTACATGGCTGTCCCTACGAGGAGGAGGGTGGTTCATATAGTGCAGATGGGATGTAAGAAGATGTGGGATGGAGAAGGACAGACAAGGCTACGTCATGCTTTGGTGCTGGATGAGCCTGAGAAGGTGCTGGGCTTTCCACAACGCAGGGATCAAACAGGACAGTACGATAAATAGGGAGAACTTTGCCTTCCACCACAGTCACCTGATCTCAATGTACAAACACACATCTGTGAGATCCACACCACTGTCAGGCACACTCTGAAGGTATTCCCAGATGCTGTGGCCACTGGAGTGGCCAGCAGAGCAGCAGTGATGAAATCATCAAGGGTCAGAGACCCCAACACACGACCCCCTCTCCTCTCTCCCTGCCCTCACCCACTGCCAAGCCCTTCCTGGCCCCAGAAGCTGCCCTCGTTCACCCCATCCCCTTGGGGAATGCAGCCTCCCATCTGCACTCGGTATGTCACCCAAAATCCCGACTGGCCCCCTTCGTGGAGGATGCCCTGCCTGAGCTCACCCGGCGAGGGTGAAAATTGGAAAGAGGATCTCAAATTTGGCAGGAACAAATCCCCAAGGAACCGCGTTGCAACGACCCAGGTCCACACAGCTCCATCCCCAAACCCAACGCCAGCTGTCCAGTAATTGCACTCGTATGTACAGGAAAAAGAAAGCTACGAAACAAAACAAAATCAGTATTTTTCTTTTCGACGATTCACCCGCATTTGTCTGATAGTCGGACACATGCATGTCCTGCTGGCTTCTAGTGATGGTCACACATGCAAGACTTCAGTCCGAGTTACAAGTTAGGGATCCTTTAGTTCAGAGTGTTGCCTTTGTGTCATTCATTTCTTGTCCTCTTCTCCTGAAACGAAGCAAAAAAAAAAAAGAGAAGGAAAAGTATTGGTGAGGGTTCAAAGCAAACCAGCCCCCTGTTTTTGTTATCAAGAGTGGCTGCTCTTGGTTGATCCCAAAAGGGGACCTGGGATCCTATCTGCACAGAGCTGGTCCTACTGCAGCCACGGCAGCTCAGGCTGCGTCAGGAGGAGGAGGATGCTGGTCCCTGGGTGAGGAAGGGCTTGGCACACTCAGCCTGCAGGAGGCAGGAAAAGGGATGAGGTGGAGCCATACAGGCACAAGAATGGTGGGAAGATGAACAGGCAGGATGCCTTGCTACTGCTCCTAATGAGGCATCACCCTGGAAAGGCAGTGACTCAGAGGGAAAGGAAAGTCACTGCATCCCATCAGCCGTCCCTGCCACAGCCAGATCTGTGGATGCTGCTCCTTGGGCTGACACCACTTACACACAGTGCACATATATTTACCTCCAGAACAATGAGCAAGGATCAATCTACTCATCACAGCCACTGTTCTAGCCCCAGGGCCACCCTCCTCCCTTCTCCCTCCCTCCAGATGGATGGGGTAGGACAGGGAAAGTAACAGGCAACACATGGCCTGAAGGAAAGCTACAGTATCCAGCTTGAACTCAATGTGAGCAGCCTCAAAATCCCTGCCAGAGCTTGATTCACATCAACCAGATCCTCAATTTTCAAGCAGTTGACAGGAGTGTCCCTGACCCCCCGAGGCAGCAGCTGCCCTCCAGCCTGGGGCAGCTCACTCTGCCCAGAAACAGGTTTTATTTCTTAAAAAAACCCACTCACAAGCAGCACTTCCTAAGAAATCACTTATCAGGAATCTTTCAGCTGCATTTCTCTCTCTTTCATCACTGCACATATCACCAAACACATCTCACAGGGGACTGCTGTTACTGTGCTCTTGATAAATAGGGGTCCTGCCCGGGGTTACCCGCGAGCTCCGCGCCCGCTGCCAACCCTGGTGCCGACAAGCTTCCAGGGGAATTAATAAATAACAGGGGAGAGAGAGGGAAAAAGCCTTTTTGCAACTTCTGCCAAAACTTTTTGCAGTGCTGGCTGGAGAGCCCAGCCCAGCTGTCCCAAGATAAAATGGCTTGTTGCAATGGCAGCATCCCTCTGGATAACCCCCACACCTCCAGATAACCCCCACACCGCGGGCTTGGTGCACAGCAGGGATGCTGGTGACTGTACTGTATTAAATCTCAGTGCAATAATCAAAATTCATCTCCTCCCCATTTCAGGGGTGTCCCTTCAGCAGCTCCAGCAGCCAACAGTCCCCACCAGGTGACACACCAGTGGTTATTCACCAGCCATGGCACTTCCCCTAAACACATTGCCCTGTGGTTGTGCAAACAGGGAGGAAGCCATGGCATGGGGCAGACAGGCACAGGGAAGGGACATGGCTGCAGTGTTTGCTCTTCAAAATGCTACTCTCAGGCCTCTAAATAACCCAATCCTGGCACAGAGCGAGTCAGGTGTTTCCATGAGCCCTGCAACAGCCGAGGGTCTGGCTCCCACTCAGCTTTAGGAGGATGCAGGTCCTGCATGCCAGTGTCTGTCTGTCCTCCCCTCACACTGGTGGCAGGAGCAGGGGGGATGCAGGACCTGTTTGCAGGAATGATGAATGATGGAGCAGTGATGATCCATCTGGATCCTGCCTCACACCAAACCTCCTAGGGGGATTTACAGCCCTCCAACACCTGCAAACCAGCAGCTGAACAATGCAAGTTCAGCTTCTGCAAGATCTGCTCCCCCCAGCACAGCCAAGGCTTTTGAGGAGGTTTTTCCTTATTGCTTTTGACTTTCCTCTTAACAGGTTCCTGTAAAATGTGCTGCTGGAGGGATGCAGACTCCAGCTGCCAGCCTGGATCACCTCCTCCACCAAAGGAAACACCACAGCCCTTGTAGCTCTGAAAACTGCACATCTCATCCATCACACCAGGGCACCCCAAGCTTCATCCAAGAGCCCAAACCCCAGGAGAAAACCAAAAAGGAAATCCCTTTCCCATCCCAGGGCAGCAGCGCTGTCAGCTTCCCTCTGCTCTTCCATTTCTAAAGCATGACACACCAACATAATAAAACAGGAGAGAGGGGGAAATAAAACCAAAGAGCAAGGCAGCAGAGCTGGAAAATCCTGTGTGGAGACTCCAGCACTGAAAGGTGCAGCACTGCTCTCCTGCAGAGCATCCCACAGCTCAAGGGAGCGACTTGGCCCCTGGGGACACATTCCTCTGCCAGCGCCCAGCCAAGGTAGCTCCACACAGAGATTACCCTACAAGGGCAGGCCACGGCCGCAGGCGCTCGCTCGCCGCTCTGCCGTGCCAGGGAGAGGGATGCTGCCTCCTCTGCAGGGAACACGGGCAGGCAGGAGCCCTTCTGCTCCTGGGGGAGCACTGGGGGGTTCCCTCATCCCCAGGTGCACAGAGGAAGATGAGGGAGAGCAGCTCTATCTCACTACTGCTGGTGGGTTTTGTGATGGGACAAGGAGATTTTGGTCCCTGCAGATTTTGGGCTGTTTCAGACGCCTGGCAGGGAGTGTGATGCACTTGTCCCCACACTGCCACCTCTGCCAGCCACTCTTCTCTGGGAGGGTGCTGAAGCATAAAGGTGATGCCAGCTTGGCAGAGAAGTGGCCAAAGCTCCCATGGCAGTGGAGATGCTCACCCAAGGATGCGAATCCCACCTGCACATCAGCTGCGGCAGCAGGAGGCTGTGGGGCACTGTGCTGCCCACCAGGGAGGGAACAGAGACCCAAGCAGGGCAGTCATCACTTGCAGCTCCTGTAAAATCACCCCAGGGGCTTCTGTGCTCGCTGGGTGCAAGGACAAATGGCTGCACAAATGCCAATCTGCCACAAAACACCCCCAAGTCAATTCCTGTGCATCAAAACTCCTGATTTTCAGTGATGCTGCTGCTGTCAGGGCAGGTGTGTAGTTGTGTCGCAGAAAGCACCTGTTTCAGGATTTGCCCCTGCTTTTGCCACAGCACAAGTGAGAAATGGTGACGCTCGAGCACCCAGGCAGGGCCTGCTGCTTAACGTGCTGAAAACAAACACAGTGGCAACTCCACCAGCTCTGATGGGTTTGCTTCAAGATGGTGAAGATGAGGAGGCCCAGGGACAGTGCAGGAGGGGAGCAGGGTGGCCTCAGCAGTGGGGTGAGGGTGCACAGAGCTACATGAGCACCAGGGTTATCTCAGTGTCCTCTCTAGGTTTGATACCTTTTGAGAACCACTCAAAAAAAGGACTTCTGCAAGGTCTTTGCACGGATGCCCGGAAACCATCCTCCTGCATGCCACGGGATTCAGAAAGAACAAACACTTCAGTGCATAGAGCATGGAAAATATTAAAGATACCAGAGCAAGAGGTACTTGAGGGTGGTCAGCCCCTGTGAGCCTGCCAGTGTGTATCTGTGTAACAGACCCTGAGAGGGCCCATCTCCACGTTCCTGACCAGAACATCTGCAGTTCCCACCAAGCCAACCCAGCTCAGCTCTGCACATTCACTTGCTCTCACACTCACATTGCCTCTCAAAACTGAGACAGCAGAAACCTCAGAGGGGGCCAGGAGGGGAAGAAGGCAGCCAGACATGCAAAGTATGTGAGATGAAAGGTTGGACATGACCAGGATGATGGGGAGAGGAATGTAAAGCACTGAGACCACTGTGAAAACTGAAGCATCTCAGCTTTCGGCCACTTCAAGGACAAGGAAAACCCAGCGTAATGGAAACACAACAACTTATCTAAATCTCATCAAAAGGAGAAACTTTTCCATGCAAAACCTGAATCAGCAGAATATACATTCTGCTCACAGCTATACATTTGCATTCCTCAGCTGAACACCCTTGGCCATCCCTCAGAAGGCCCCACGCTGGAGACCATCCCCAAGTGCTGCCTTGCAGAGATCAAGCCTGGCCCCTGGCCAAAACTGCCATCAAACAGCTACTTCACAGGTTTTTTAGACCTTATTTTGAAGCAAAACACAGAGGCCACTGTGGGAAAGGAGGTCCTGTCTGGGTACAGGGTCCCTGGGCTCTGGTATTGGCTAGTTTTCTAAGCCACGTTCACCCAGACACATTCCAAGCAGGTCCCCACCACACATGAGCAAGACTTTGTAGGAAGCACAGGGATACTGCATTCAGGGATGAGACATGTAGGAAGCCAACCCTTGCTCTGGAGTCTTGCAGGTTTTCAACTGGTGCTCCCCGCTCCACTCGGGTCTTACTGTCCTGAGAATGCCTGGTAAAAAAATCACAAGACCACACATAAAAGTGGCTTTTGGAGGTTTTTTTCCCCCTCTGCTTTTCAAAGCCCAGAGGAATTAGGAAGACGAAGAATTTCAATTACTTCTTTCAAATCCGATGATTGAAGCGTGATTTTGGCCCACAGCTGTGATTGAATAACTGCAGGGGAAACCCTGGCTGGGTGAGACACAGAGCAACCCGTGAGCATCAGCAGCATCATGACCGTGGGGATGAGGGCAGCTCAGAGGACCCGGCACGCTGGGAAGAAACACTCTGAGCTGGCAGGATGGCACTTGGAAGGATCACATGCCTACCAGGAACCTCGCTGTGCTCAGAGCTGCACAGGCAGAGCCAAAGAAAAGCCCTTTCTCCAACTTTAAGGAGAAATACGAAGTGTGGGAGAGAGACAGACTCATCCCTGGATCACAGATGGTGAAGTGAAGACCGAGGGCATGCATGGGATGCAAAACAGCCAGGAATCAACCAGCTCTCCTACACCCCAGCCCCGTGCCACGCCATGGATTCTTGCTACAGGCTTGTAATTGTGGGATAAAACAGACCTGGGTGTCTGGTGAGAGAAACAACAATTAAATAAAAATAAGCTAGAAACAATTTCTATCTGGTCTGTAAAAACAGGAGCCCCTGCACCTCTGTTTCTCTGTGCAATCGCTGTGTTTATGTATCAGTTCAAGGCAGAAAGGAAGGCTGACATGAGCACCCCACCACACCAGGACCCACTGATGGGGAGGGCGGCCAGTTTGGGATCATTTCTTGCTTGCAATAATTTCCCATCCCATATTTCCAGCTTTTTGGAGGGTTCTGCTCCATGAGAAACCAAACAGAGCTGTTACAAAGGCCCAGATCCCTCCCTGACAGGCTTGGCCAGACCTGCCTTCAGCCCTGAAAGGCAAGAGTGGCTTTGCAGATTTTTCCTGGATCATTACTACAGGGTGAAGGTAAAAGGAGGGGTTTGGTAGGACACTGGTTGTCTTAGGGGTGGAAAGAGATTTGATCGAGGTGATGCTGTGGAAGGACATCCAGTCCCCACACTCAGATTGTTCATCTGCCCCCAGAGCTTCCCCAGGCAAGGACAGTGTCTCTCCTGCCCTTCTTCTCCCTGCTATCACTGTCAGGGCAAGCACACCCCAAAGAAATGTTTTCCTGGACAGGGGACAGGCCATGACAGGCACAGCACCACCAGGCAGCCCTGGGCCCGCAGCCACCGCTGGGAAAACCTGTGGGTTTAACTCAGTGCCGAGATATCCCCCACAGCAAGTGAGGTTTTTTTCAAGAAATGAAAGATGATATCATCTCTTTGGAGGGCTGCCTAAAATCCTGCTGTGATTTACAGCACAGAGCCCAGGAGCACACGGGAATCTCTGCCCCGGTGTCACGGGAGCTGCTTCTCCTCTGTGTGTGCCACAGGCCAGATCCTGAGAGGTGCTGGCCAAGGGCAACCCCATTAAAACCACTTTATAAGGTGTTCAGCTCTCAGTTGATCTTAGCACAGAGGCAGCCAAGACAAGGCAAGGATGGACAGAGAGAGGTGGACAACTTGAGAGAAAAAAGGAAGGGATCCTGTTAGAAACCAGTATTTGATTTGTTTTACTTTATAAGTGAAGGGATCCAGTTCCTGGAGGTTCAAGAGGAGCTGGATAAACAATCCTTGGCAGGTTTTTTACCCGGTGCTCCAGCTCCAAAGGGAGCATTTCAAGCAGGTGTAAGCACCAACTGCTCTGCCAGGCGTGGCACCAGGAAGGAAGGGAGTAGGAGGAAAAGCCCCTTTTCCAGAGCAGGGTGGACACGCAGGTGCAGACGTCACACGAGCAGAGGAGGTGAGCAAGGTGTCCCCAGAACCACCACGACCCCGGAGCAAAGCACCACGGAGCAAACCCAGCCCCGGGTGGTGCAGCCCACGCTCACCGTCCAGGTGGTTGCGGGAAAGGTACTTGAGTCCTTCGTCCAGCAGGATCACGGGCAGGGAGATCTTCAGCACGACCACCCACTGCGGCCAGCTCAGGGGGGTCACCTGGAAGATGAGCTGCAAGGTGGAAAGGGTTGGACACGTCAGCAGGGAAGGAGGTGGGATATTTTGTTGTTTTAAGGGTCACACTGTTGTGGGGCAAAGGTTGAGAAAGGGTCATCCCAGGCACAAGGACGGAGGATCCTGACAGCATAAAGAACAGGATTTCAAGGTCTGTCATAATCCCAAGGTGGCTTTTGGACAAGATGAGTCAAAGATTATGTCCTTCACCTCTCCTGCAGATGGGGAAAGTGAGGCACAAGCTAGGACTGTGTGTTTGTGTGCTCACGGGTGCTCAGCAGGGGACAAGGGACAATGTCACCTCCTGGGCACAGAGACACACTTCACCTTTAGCACCCTTGGGCATTGACTGAGGGATCACCAGCCTTGAACTGCAAAGGGAGGAGATGACACCACAAGGGGTTGAACCACCTTCTGGAGATACCTGCACCCCTTTGCACTGCCCATAAGGAGAGCTTCTGACTTAGGCAAAAGCAGGGTGACTCCTGGTTTGCAGGTCACAGGACCTGGACCTGAGGGCACCTTTTAGGGACAACCATCCCAAAAGCTTCCAGACCCAAAGATTGCTCCAGAGATGTCCTTCCCCACAGGAGCCCCCTGGGCTGGGGGCAGAGGTGGCAGAGGGCACTCACTGGCATGGGCTTGACATAGAGGATGAGGAAGTGCAGAGCCATGGACATGATGATGGCCCCCAGCAGCCAGATGTTGAGCCATGGTGGCATCCGGAGCAGTGACTGGTTCTCAGAGACACTGGAAGGCAAAGGAACAGCGTCAGCCCCAGCAGCCTCCTGCTCCCCACACCTGCCCAAGCTGGGAGCTCCATTACCCCTCCAAGGTGCAGGGCCACATGCTGCATCCCTGTATTCCAGACTGCTCAGCTTCAGGCATTGCTGCAAATTCCATCTCAACGCTCAACACAACAAGCCTTCATGGATTAGGACTGATCACTAATGACCAAAACACTAATGGATGTGGATCCAGTCCTTCCTCCACTGCTATCAGCAACAGCACACTGCCTTGGAGGAGTTTGATCATGGAAAACCCAGTGGTCCCCTGTGAGGATGCTCTGAATGGCTCTGCTGAGCCAAAGCAGAGCTCTCAGCCCACCCACAGATGCTCAAAGAGACCCTGCACAGACTCAGTCAGGCACAGAGCAATCCTGCAGCCACCTCACCTGTTCAGAGCGTTGCACATTTCAATTGTCACCAGCACAGACAGAGCCATCGTGGTCGGGTATCGGGACTCGAAGATCTCACAGTCGATTCCTTCAAAGATGGGGTTGTCCTCAGTGCACCTCATGAAGTTCCTCTGTCGGCACAGGAAACCGCTGGTAAATACATGGCAGAGCAGCAGGAAAGGCAGGAGAGAGGAGGAAGAGTCGACTGGTTGGGGGGCAAATGATGCACTGGGTTGCTGTTACATGTCCCACAGTTCAGGGCAACTGAACAAACTGTCTAAAGTGACCCAGCTCCTGCTGTGATTGGGCTTTAGGGTTATGGCCAGAGAGTGGCTTTGAGACGTCCAAGTGCAGTCAAGAAGGTGTTTGAGCACACACATCTCCATCAAAAATACATTTTCCATTGCACATGCCATAGTGCTGGGATAGCACCCACCTTCCCACCACCCTGTTCAGACCTACAGTAATGTGACAAAAGATCCCTTTCCATGTGGGATCAGGCACAGGAGCTACTTTCAGCTTCTCTGAATCAAGTTTTCCCCACCATGCTGGCGACTGGCAGAAGCAAGGCTGGAAACATGAGCCTGAGGGAGAGAACTTGCTTCTGTTTTAAATCATTGCCTTCTCCACTAGGAATCTGGGAACACTATAACCACCACAGAGGAAAGGTAGAGGAAAACACCCCAACACTTGAATCCGTGACCTTGCCCATCAGTCAACAAGTCAGCCCGTTCCCCTCCTGACTCACCAGCTGATGGAAGGAGACCTGTGGTCCCTCGGCGTCGTACAGGAACCACCAGGTCGCTGCTCCCACCGTGGCCAGGCCCACGTACACTGCGGCCGAGAGAGACACCCTTACCCCCAGCACCCAAAAGGGACCCCCCGTGCCCCATGGCACCCCGTGCCCATCCTCAGCTCTGCCCACGGGACTCACCTCCAACAGCCAGGTAGCGGAAGAAGAGCCAGCCACTGATGAGGGGCTCCTTGGGGTTGCGGGGCTGCTTCTCCATGATGTCCAGGTCGGGGGGGTTGAAGCCCAGCGCGGTGGCCGGCAGCCCGTCCGTCACCAGGTTCACCCACAGCAGCTGCACAGGGATGAGGGCCTCGGGCAAGCCCAGGATGGCTGTCAGGAAGATGCTGTGGGGGAAAAGCAGAGATGCCAAATTATCTCTCTTTGCCAAACAAGCTCTGGGCAGCCAGAGAAAGGGTTCGGGTCATGCAAGGGGAGAGTGAGCAGACACCCTGGATCCAAACCCCCAAACTGGAAATTCACCCAAAGTCCTGCAGGTGAACCTGCAGAGCCCCTGATCAGGAATCTGAAGTCCAGCACTGAATTTTGCAGCTAAAATTTGTTCCTGCTGCTATTAAAATTTGCTTTGCAGCTGAAACCCAACCACTGATGTCTCCGTGGCCATGCAGGTTCCTGTTCCCAGCACAAACACCCTGCTGAAATGCAAAGGGCAAAGGATGCCCAAGTGATGCTCATGTTGCTGAGGATGGTGCTGATTTACTGTGAGGGATGGGTAGGGACAAGGACAGGGAGAGCTGCCCAGGACCTGATGCAAAGGGCACTAGTGTGATCTGGTGTCAACAAATATCTGCATCTGTCTTAGGCATTGGCATGGGCTTGAATAGGCAATTAATTAACAAAACAGGTAATAGGGGATGGCAGGAATGTAAAATTATAAACCAAAAATCCCCCTGCCCCTGGGGAACAAGACCAGGCACTGCTGCTCTGTTGGATGGCTCGGGATGCCAATGTGGACACCACACACTGCCAGGATCAAGGGGCATGGAGAGGACTGCAGGTCACCTGCCCCAGGGGATGTGTCCCCCCGCACCGCTCCCCCCAGCACGGTGCCCAGCGTGGGGGGCTCTCACCAAACGACCTCCCCGACGTTGGAGGAGATGAGATAGCGGATGAACTGCTTCATGTTGTTGTAGATGGCTCTGCCCTCCTCGACGGCCGACACGATGGTGGAGAAGTTGTCGTCGGAGAGCACCATCTCAGCAGCCGACTTGGCCACGGCCGTGCCCGACCCCATGGCGATGCCAATCTCCGCTTTCTTCAGGGCCGGGGCGTCGTTCACCCCGTCACCCGTCTGCACGAAGCCGTGATTAGCAGGGTGCAAGGGACAGAGCTGGGCAGAGGGGAGGGGAACAGGGTGCTCCCAGGGGGCTCACCATGGCGGTGATCTCATTGAAGGACTGGAGGTACTCGACGATGCGGGACTTGTGCGCGGGCTCCACGCGGGCGAAGCAGCGGGCGTGGCGGCACGCCTGGCGCTGCGCCTCGGGGGACAGCTCATCGAACTCCCGGCCCGTGTAGGCTTTGCCAGACACGTCCTCGGTCTCCGAGAAGATGCCGATCCGGCGGCAGATGGCCACGGCCGTGCCCTTGTTGTCGCCGGTGATCATGATGACGCGGATGCCGGCCTGGCGGCACATCTCGATGGACGAGGTGACCTCCTTGCGGGGAGGGTCCAGCATCCCCACGCAGCCCACGAAGGTCAGGTTGTTCTGGGAGGGGAGAACGTGTCCCAGACCCGTATTAACCCCACTGTGAAACCACCCTGGGCACGGGGATTTCCCCGGGAGGAACCTTTCAGGAGGTTTCCTCCCCACAGCCCCCTGGATGCATTGTACATCCCCAGCGCAGTAGCATGCTCCCATTCCCTCTGCTGCTCCTCACACCTTTTTGCTTCACTCCCCTCCTCCCCATCCCTCTCAGTGGTCCCCAAGCCCCTCCCAGCAGTCACCCCACAGGGATGGATGCCCAGTGAGATGGGGCTGTTATCCTTAGGACAACCCCCCAGGATTTGCAGAGGAGTTGAGCCATTACACTGCCCACAGAGAAAATACTGCTGGGTCAGCTGGAAGCACGTGGGAAAACCTTGGGAATAAGGAGAAAAAGCTCCTGGACAGAGCCCTGGGGCCGTACCTCGTAGTGGACGAAGGCGGCAGAGTCGTGCAGCTGCATGGTCTCCCTGCGGGCGGGCGAGTCGTGCGTGGCCAGGGCCAGGCACCGCAGCGTGTCGATGCCCATGCCCCAGTCCCGGATCCTGCCCAGGATCTTCTCCCGCACCGGGGCCGTCAGCGGGACCTTGGCAGTGCCCACACGGACGTGGGTGCAGCGCTCGATCACACTTTCCGGGGCGCCCTGGGGAGGACGGAGGGCTTAGGGGCTGGAACGAACCCGGAGGATGAGCATCTCCTGCCAGCACCGCGGGGAGTGCCACAGGGAGGGAAGGCACCAAGTTCGGGCAAAGGAGGAGGAAACGTCCCCAAAACTCCAGCAGGCACATCCCGGCCCTGCGGCTCAGTGCACTAGATGGCAGCCTCCGACCGAGAGCACCGGGATCACGCCCACAGCAGGTCACCAAGAGCAGGATCTGCTCTGCAGGGGATCCAGCTGACTCCCATAAAACCTACAGGTCTGTCCGAGATACTCTCACCCCACAGATCCCTCGCAGACCTGGACGGGACGAGGGCTGTAAATGTCTGATGGAAAAAAGTGTGGGATACTCAGCAGAGGCTTGTAATGCTTTTGTGACTCAGGAAAACATGTCCTTCAGCATCCCAGCATCTCAGCCCAGCCCTTCTGACCTTACAAATTACCCTGACATTGCTTTTTAATGTAAAACTTGCAATCCTTCTATTGTGCCTCTTAAAAAGCTCGCCCGGGGCTACAGATCTGGTGGCTTTGGAGGGTCCCAGCCTGACCTGGAGGACAGACTTCACCCACCCAGATCATCTCCCACTGGGAACAATAATATACAAATCTTCTCAGAGTCAGCGGGGGGAAATTCCTGCCACATCTCTTCTCTTGGGAAGAAAATGCCCTTTGAAACACTATTTTATTTCTGGTTACAGTGGAAAGCTGTAACCTTTGGGCATTACTGGCATCCAGAGGGTCCAGGCCTTTAATAAAGGCAAGTGCCCAAATTCTGCACAGGGGCAGCTCTCCCCTGCCCCAGCACCAGCACACTCAGCACCTTTTCCACCGTCTAAATCATTTTATCTCCTTTTTTGCCTATCAATATGGCAAAGACTCACCTCCTCCCTGACCCTACCAGCCCACCTGCTGGATCCTGGACCCCCAGACAGGTCAAAGGGGGGGAAGGAACAGCAAAGCATCCCTGCCTATTGCAGTGAGGGCCAAATCCTGCTGGGATGTGCCAAGAGGACACTGTGAGGTGCTGAGGACCTTCTCCCCTACCTTGACAAACATCTTGCTGCCAGTGGAGTTGTTGCCAGGGCTGGTGGGTGTGCAGTACACAGACATGGACTTGCGGTCACGGGAGAACTCAAGGGTGCACTCCTTCCTCATCAGCTGCTTGATCACCTGTGGGGACAGCGCTGGGCTGAGCCAGGACATGACAGGGACATGACAGGGACACTGGTGCCCTCCACCTCGGCTGAAAGCCCTGCTGAGCCAGCACAGCACCGCTGATGTGAGGAGAAAGGCAGCCCCAGGAGCCAGGAGGGGATGGGACAGCACAAAAAGGGATTTATTGTGACCTGCTCAGACCTATCTGGGGAAGAAACGCCAGAACAGAGAGCAGCTTCGAGCAGCTTTGAGACATTATAAGATCTAATGGCATGATATCAAAGCTGAGTAAATGCAGATCCAAAATAAAGTGTATAGGACAGGGAAACACTGGAGAGCTGAGTAGGGGAATTGCCAGCACGGGATATTTTCACATTAAAAATAGACGTTTCCAAGCGCCACTCAGACAGGCATGGCTTTGGGGAATGGGGTTTGATTCATGCTGGAGGGCAGCTGCTCAGGCAAACTGGGCACCTAAAGATAACTCCAAACTTCCCCATCTGTAGCTGGAATTCTGGCTGTCACCGAGGGAGTGTCTCCCAGCTGAGCAGGGACTGGGCTGAGTTTGAGACTCAGGGATCACCTGCTTCACAGCTCCATGTGGACCCTGGTCTGCCCTCATGGTCCCAGCATCCACCTCCCCAGGCCTTGGCACCCTCTGTTCCAAAACCAGCTCTCACCCTGTGAGCCAGGAAATCGCATCCTTATGCCAGATCCATCCCTTAGGTCACTGCAAGTGGTTATTCCTCCAACAACAGCCATCCCAAAGCCCTCCTCTCCCTCCTAACCCCCCGTGACAGAGCTCGCAGGGGCCTCCCCCACTCACCGAATTGCAGGCATTGGCTCTCTCCACCTTGGAGAGTTTGCTGAGATCCGTGTTGAACACGTTCATCTTCTCCACCAGGCACGTCAGGGCTGTTTCAGTGGCTTCCCCCACCTTCTCATAGACTTTTTTGGACTAGAGGACAGAGGGGAAAAAAAGGAGCTTAAGCTTTAGAGCCTGTCCTCCACCTGCTGCTCCAACCGAGCATGCTGTCACCCACTGCACCAGAGCACCACCTTGAGATGGGCTGAAGCCAGGGAAGGGAATCCCAAGGGACAAACCTCCTCTGGCTCTGTCCCAAAGCACAGGGAAGAGCATCCCCCCTGCCCTGCCCCTGCCCTGGAGCCCCTGTACCTCATTGTAGTCCAGCGAGGAGTCGTTGCAGAGGGCACAGATGGTGGCCAGCTCCACCAGCCCGTCGTACTGCCCACACTGCACTGGTTGCTCATCCTTCAGGCTGTGGGCAGAAAACACCCCCCACAGCCTCACATCAGCTCAAATAACCTTCTAATAACACTTAAATTATCCTATACTCCTTGTAGGGGGATGTGTATCCTATATATCACTCTTGTACAAGTGGGAGAAAGAGCCCCGTTAAAGCCCCAGGGTTGGTAATAAACTCTTGGGTTCACACTGTGTGCTTTATGCAACAGGACAGGGCTAAATTACAAATAAAACATCCCAGGAGGCAAATAAACTCTGGAGGTAGCCCAGAATAAAGGAGCCTGCAGAGGAGTTCAAAGGACCACTGGACCTGCAAACAGGGGCTGCCAACAGGCTGATGATGAAGGTGATGGGCCAGAAAGGGGGGAAAGAAATTCATATTAATGGCTGCTCCTCAGGGGTTTCCATTTGCTGGGGATCAGGAGAAGTTGTGGAACCAGCAGCAAGCCCTTCTCCTCCCTGCAGTGCTGCTTTGCACTCCTTAGGGAACCCAAGGGAGCATTTAAGAGCAGCAGACAACTTTAACAACTGCACTGCTGTGGCTGCTTCCAAGCCAGTGGTGAACTGTGGCCTTTGTTTCCTAAATAGCAGCTCTTTGCTATGGAAAGGAGCACAAACATCCTGGAAAGGAGCAGCCCCGAACACTCCAGGCAAGCCAGATACTGCTCCTTGCCTGGTGGCAGGAATGGCAGCAGTGGCTTTCAAAGGAAATAAAAAATTATCCCGGTTCCAGGAGAGGTAACTGCAGGTTAGAGCTGTATAAACCCAGCCGGTCATCTGCTTGCTGGAAAAATAATTTGTCAGGCATTTACTAGGATCAGTTTATTCCACTGCTGGTTCCCAATGGAAAGAACATTTTGGAGCCCTTGTTACAGCTCAGGAGCGGAAAACAGGGAGCAGCCAAGAAAATCTGAAAAATCTGTTTGCTGAGGGACAAGAAGCCGCACTGGGCTGTGAGTGGGAAGGGAAAGCCACTGCCTGGGGGACCCTGCTGGGAAAAACATCAGCAAAGGTGCTGCTGTCTGGGTGCTGTGAGGGATGTGAGCAAACCCAAGGTCCAGCAGGCAACAGCCCCCTGCCAAGGCCAGGCTGAGGCCAAACAAGCATTTCAGTGCCACCAGCCCTTGGTGGGACCCTCCACTACACGTCAGTGAGCCCTCACACCCCTCTCAATACAGAAGACAGGCACAGGGCTGAAGCAAAACTCAAAAGCAACATGAATTGCTGCAGACCAACACAGTGTCCCTGCAAGCAGTCCCCAGAGGAGAGGGGACACTGAAATTCAGAGGTTGGCAGACACAAGTTCAGCCCCTCAATCCTCCTTAATTTTAATTGAAATGCACTGATTGACACCAGCTTATGACCTGGCTCACTTTTTAATGGAGATTCCCAGCCAAGGATCAAATTGGCTCTATAAATATTCATGAAATTAGGTCTGAGGCTGGGATGAATTACATTTGCTCCACAGATGGGCAGAAGGGACCGTGGTGAAGAATGTGTCTGGAATCACAGAGCAAAGGGGCATGGAGAATGCTCCCACCACCAGCTGAGCTTCTCATCTTCCTCCTTCCCAGACTTTCCCCACACTGGGGAGCATCACCTCCTTTCAAAGGAGGGGGAATAAACAAATACAATGGCAGAAAACCCCATGTGTGTGATAACACAGCAGGGCAAAGCCCCTGGTTTCCACTCCCTGCCCTGAGCTGCAGCTCTGCAGAGCCCATGTCTCCCCCAAAACACATCCTGCCATCAGCAGGGTCATGCCCTGGGCACAGCAGCCATGGGAGCCATCCCTGCACAGGACACAGGGCTCAGGGAGCACCTTCCTGATGGGGTTTTCAGCCGTTTGCAAGTCCCTTTGCACATTGCCAGTGGTTTCAGGACAAGCTGCCAGCCCTGCACAGTGCTTGGGGTGACAACAAGACTTGCTGGTCAACACCGAAAATGTGCAGGCTCCAGAAATTTGGAGAGCCATTATGTACCATGAAGAGCCTCGTTCATCACTGTTCCCACACTTGCCATCTTCTCTGGCCCACAAGTGGGCTTGTTTTATCAGGATTGTTAATGAAGGGAGAGCCAAGCACGAGGGAGCCCCTTTGCTGAGCAGTGGGAGGGCATAGGCAGAGCCCCCCACATCGTGTCAGGCAGGAGCCAGAGACAAGGGACAGTGAAACAACTGCCCTGGCCCCCATGGACAATGAAGAGCAGCCAGTCACCTGATCCTTCCAAGCCCAGTGTGGCCAAAAACCAGTGCCCCGTGGGTATCCCCATGGACAGGGTTCAGGAGGGTTGCAAACCACCACAGAAAATCCCCCTTTCTCCCCAGCCATGGCCACAAGCTTGACTCTCCCACCTCCCCCCCCAGCTGTGCTGCCAGCCCAGGGCCACCCCGAGTCACCCCTGAAGCAGAGGGGACCCTCACTCACATCTGTCCCTCGGGGGTGTAGGTGGAGCCGGTGATACTGAACTCGTGCAGGCTGCACTGGTTGCCCTCCACCTTCTCCATGATGAACATCTGCAAGGGAGAGAGGTGGAGACAGAGCATTAGGCAGCAACATTTTGCTATAACCAACATGCTCAGCCTGGAAACCCACCAGCTGGTGCCGTGCCAGCGATGGCCCCACTGGCAAAGGCTCAGCCCCCTCCCTGGTCACCCATCACTCCTGGCTGTCCCCAGATCCTTCCAGCTCTCCCCTGCCTTTTTCATGTTTGCCTCCTCCAGCTCTTCTTTTCTATCAGAGAGGAGTGATGCTGAGCCTGCTCCTAAGAAGGTGCCTGTGTTTTTCTTGGAGCAGAGAAGGACCTGGGACCAGGTTTCCACTCCTGCCCTGGCTGCCCTGGAAAGCCTCTATGGGGCAGGATCCCAGCAGTTGTCCCTGCCACCCCTTCCCAGACAGCTCTCAGCCACCAGTCTTGTGCCTTACTGGGGTCACAGCTCAGCCCAGTGAGCTGCAAAAGTCCTACATGCTCTGTTTTTAGCGATTTTTGCCTTTCAAACTCCTTCCAGTTTCTCCCTTGCTGCTATAATGAGAGCAACAACCCCCTCAAACCTTAAAATACAATAAAAATTCCCCTCTCCCCAAGCTCTCCCAGTTCCCCCTTATCCCCTCCCACCTTTCAGGGCAGCCTCCCTTGGAAGCAGAAGCAGAGCCCGACCCCAGCCAAGGCGACAGTTCAGCGATGCTCATTTCTGCTCCTCATTATTTATGACCCACACTGAAGCCAAAAAGTAACATAATGAACAAATAAATCTGGTTTGGCAAAGGCACTGCCCTGGCTGCAGGGAGCAGGCAGGAGAGAGGGTGGCTGCAGGGAATGATGCTCTCCTCGGCTCCGTGAACTTGCTTGGCAGCTCCAGAAAGTGGGTGCAAGGACAACTGTCCCCCTACACCCTGCCTCAAAATAATTCTTCCTTTCCCTATTTATTTTCCTCCGGTTATTTGAGATGTTCCCCAGGAGAGGGAAGCAGTAGATGCTGGAGGAATCAGGAGGCAAAGCTCAGCGCCAGAGATGCATCAGCTCCTGGTACCACCCACTTCTCTCCCCTCCACACTTCCTCTGGCAACAAACAGAGGTTAATTTACTGTTATTATTAATTATTGTTAATAATAAAAGGACACCTTATCAGTGCAGCTGCATTGGCTGGTGGGTGTGAGCCTTCCCCATGCAGAAGGCACAAGCTTAGGGCCAAGCCAAGCAATAAAGGTCACGTTCAGGGAAGCACATTCAGGGCATGTTTAGCACCAGGACATCTCAGTGGGTTTTCTCACCCCCATATTTTACAGGTTTGAGCAAAAGAGCAGGTTCAAAGCATACATCTCCCGTGGGAATAATTCTGAGCCTAAAAACCAACCTTCCCAAAGCACAAAACAGCTTTCCAGATATTTGTAGATACCCTAATTGACAGGCTATGGCCCTCAGCTCCTTTCTCAGAGCCCATCCTGGAGGCCCCTCAGCATCTGGGAGGTTTTGAAGAAAATCATGAGCCAAAGGGCTGCAGAAGAGATGTCCCAGGTCCTCTGGAGGCACTGGGCTCCTCTGGCAGTGAGTGCAAACACTAAAGTGTGAAGGACCTTGATAAAGAGAGTCTCCTTTGGAGAACCTCCCTGAGATGAGAGACTCCAGGACCCCAGGTGAGGTGGGACACTCAGTCTGAGACAACACCAAAAGAGACCTCTGAAGGCTGAGCATCCTTCAGCTCTTTTTGACACATCCAATGCCATCGGCCTTCTAGAGAGCCAAAATCTCCCGACCTCTTCATAAAGTGGACTCCTGCCCTCAGAAACAACAACCAGACTCATTCATTAAAATATCTGAAAGCACCACCCCAGTCACCGATGGTTTTGCCTGATATGGGGCTGTTTGTTTCCAAATGCTCACGGCCACAAAACAATTATTACATTCACAATAGTGACTTTCTTATTAGAAAAGGGAAAAGGGAAAATAAAAAAAACCAAAATCATTCCAAGCCCTTTATTTTTCCATGCCTATTTAAAAAAGGTGCCGTGTAACCCACAGCAACCAGAGGTTATATCAAATTTCCTGCCTGCTCCCAGCTTGCGTGACTGGCTGAGCGTGGGGGTGGACGGGGCACTGCAAAGGTGTCTGCAGGGTTTCAGTGTGATCAGAGAATCATGGAATGCTGTGGGTTGGAAGGGACCTTAAAGATTCCACTCCCCTGCCGTGGGCAGGGACACCTTCCACTAGCCCAGGTTGCTCCAAGCCCCATCCAACCTGGCCTTGGACACTTCCAGGGATGGGGCAGCCACAGCTTCTCTGGGCAACCTGTGCCAGGGCCTCACCACCTTCAAAGGGGAGAATTTCTTCCTCATATCTATTCTAAATCTCCCCTCCTTCAGCTTAACACCATTCCCCCTTGTCCTGTCCCTCCAGGCCCTTGTACAAAGTCCCTCTCCAGCTCTCTTGGAGCCCCTTTAGGCACTGAAGGATCTCTAAGGGTCTCCCAGACCCTTCCCCTCTCCAGGCTGAACAACCCCAGCTCTCTCAGCCTGTCGGTGTTCCAGTAGATTTCCAGGCTGAGGAGTGGGCAGCTCTGTGGGCAGTGGAAACAGCCCAAAGGAAATAGCTGTGTCTTAAGCAGTTAAGAGGAGAGGTAATGTTTCCATCACAAAAATAATATAAATAATATTAGGAGTAACAGAAAGAGGTGGGAAAGGTGCGTGGGTGCAGCTCAGCTGGGGGGGCTGCTGACAAATGATGCTCCCAGAGGGGCTGCCTGACCTCTTGCACTGCCACAGCTGAAGCATTCAAGAGGGGGAACCCGTTCAGTAGCACCCCAGGGCTTCCCCCTGCCCTGAACCTTTTAAAACCACACCAGTAATCTGGGGTTTTAATACAACAGAGAGGCTGGAAGGAAAATGTCACTCCTCATGAAGAGTGCACCCTGCCCCAAAAGACTTCCAGCCATCACTCCTTCTCTCCTGTCCCGTGGATCCTGCCTGGCCCCAGCACTGTATCACACAACTGGATGATGCCAGTGTGTATTTGTGGGAAGCAAAGGCCACCTGGGGATGCACCATCCCTGAAGCAGCACATGGCATCAGCTGTGGGCCTGTGGGGAAGGCAGGTGAGAAGGACACAGCTCCACTACTCTGTCTTTTCTGCACAATCTTTAAAAGAACTGCTCATCAAGAGGCACACAAGGTAGGACTGCTGTCTGGAATTGTAAGAGGCTGTAATCCTCAGTCACTATTCCATCAATCAGCCCATGGATCAGCAGCATTTCCCTCCTTTGCTGGAAGCAGCCCCAGCCGTAGCACTGACCAGCAACTGGCACAGCCCCTGGGACGACCAGCCAGATCTCCCAGTAATTAATGACTGGTTTAGACAGACAAAACTGCTGAGCCAAGGCACAGTGCCCTGGAGAGTGCAAAGTAAATCATGCCTGCCCAGCTCCTGGGTGGCTGTACCAGGGATGGGAGTTTGCATGTCCAGGCTCCGCTAAAAGCCTTATGGAAAATAAACCCCTTTCTGCTCAATCCCCAAAACACCAGCAGCCATCTCAGAGACAGCCAAACATGTAAGAGCAGAGCTGAGATGCTTCTCCCCCTGTCAGCTTCATGGTTATTTAAAGGTTGGGAGAAAGCTGTTCCTGGTTCCTCCACACCCTGGTTCCTCCACACCCTGGGCTGGGGGAGGTGGTGGTCTCAGAGACCCTCAGTTGACCATACAGTGAGTGACATGAACCACAGGTTTAATCTGATTTACTGAGTGGGTTTATGGCTTTGTTACTGTGGTGCTGTAACTTGAGTGGACTTGAAGCCAGAGCAAAAGCACCAAAGCCTTGGCCACCCCAGACAAGGTCCCTTGCACAAAGCACCTCATGTGGGGGGACACTAAGGGGCACAGATTCATCCCTGCTGACCACCAGGGATCCACATGTGTCCTGTTGAGCTGGTTCAGACAGCACCCAGGCCACGAGACCCTGGCACTGAGAGGGACCCAGAGGTACAGCACAGCCCTTAAAAACCAGCTGAGAGTTTGAAAACAGACCTGAAGCCTCTCAAGAGTCACTTCAGAGCTCCACAGACCTGATGTCAGCAGTGGCAGGCACCACCCTGCAGCCGAGCGGCTGTGCTCATCCAAATTAACGTGCAAGTTCATTAAATCACACTCAATTAACACATTTTCCAGGTTATTGATGGGCTTTGGTGGCTGTTTCACCCCCTGAGCCAGACGCTTGGCCCAGGAGCGTGTCCTGGACATGCCAACGGCCACCCAGCACAAATATTTACCCACAGCCTCGTCCTGCCCACGTCAGCACGGGAATCCCTGTCCATTAAACATTAACAGCCCTGGCTGTGTGTCCTGAGGCCAGCCTGGATCACAGTATCATTCCCTGGGAGGCAGGACTCAGCCAAGTGAATAACACAGATATAAGAAAAGGGTTGTGGGGAGATGGGGTAGAGGGTACATTGTATTTTTTAATTGATTTTTTTCTCTTTTGCAAAGTTGCTAAGTTCATTCTGCAAATAATGACTTATGCCAAAACCCTTGTGTGCCACTGCCCCACTCTCTCCCTCTCCCTGTTTCAGCATCACCAACCCTGCCTCTCCCAACTCTGCCACATTGAGGGGGGTGATGGCACTTCTTCCCGAGTTCAAGGAGCAGACCCTCTGGTTTGGGAAGGAATGGTCACTCCTCCCTCATCTTCTGCAGTCTGCAGAGCTAAAGGGACTCCAAGCACTAGGGCCACCCTTTCCTTGCTTCCCTGAATCACTGGGTCAGAAAATGGGGCTGGTGGGAGCCTCCCCCTCGTGCGAGACATGGGCAGCTTGGTCACTGCCTCGTTCCAGCCCTGTCTCGTTCTAAATCACTTACAGGGCAGAAATACCAGACATTTCCAGTCATTTGGAGTTTGTGCTGAGCAAACCAGTGGCCAAAACCCATGGTCAGCTTGCAGCACTGTCACAGCTTCCCACCAGGCTACCCGAGTGTCAGAGAGGAGGGATGGTGGCCAGGTCCATTTTTTCCCACAGCAACACATTTTCCAAGTTTCTCCAATAAAACCGGCACGCCAAGGCCGTGAAAAAAGATTTCCTGACACTTGTGGATTAATGGGGAAACTGAGAAATACTCAGATGGTCCAGGCTCTCCTAACAAGTCACCTCTCCACCCAGTCAGGCACATGGGAGCAAAGTTCCCTGGCAGATCTGGAGTTTTCGCTCTCTTCACCAAACCACCCCAGGGCTCCCTCCATCAGAAATGCTTTTCTTGCGTCCAGGCTTTGTAATTTTGCACGGTCCAGGATTTCTCACTGGTTTGCTTAAAAACAGGGGAGGAAAGAGCAGGAGAAGCAGAGGAGACTGACTGGGTTGGCATCTCCAGGAGGTCTGTCTCAACACGACATTCCTGTAGGAGGAAACACTCCATGGAGAGGAACCCCTGAAATAACTCTGCAACACGGCACCTCTACACCGGCGTGCTGACAGAAATCAGGTTTTCTGATTACCACCACACCAAGAGAAGCCCTGATCCTTACTGACCCTGGCCGTGCAGCGAGGAACCTCGGGGCTTCCCATAAACCACCCTCCCTGCTCACCTTCCCATTCCTAACATGACACGAGTCAGGTGAGGGCAGCAAAGCCCATCACCCCAGGATGGGGACGGAGCAGCGCAGAGTCCTCGGGGGCTTCAGAGCATCCCCACTGCACCTCCAAACCCCGCAGGCCCCCGGCACTCACCCGGCAGACGGACATCTGGTTGGTGGTGAGGGTGCCGGTCTTGTCGGAGCAGATGACAGAGGTGCAGCCCAGGGTCTCCACCGAGGGCAGGCTCCGGACGATGGCGTTTTTCTTGGCCATGCGGCGCGTGCCCAGTGCCAGGCAGGTGGTGATGACGGCCGGGAGGCCCTCGGGAATGGCGGCCACCGCCAGCGCCACCGAAATCTTGAAGTAGTAGATGGCCCCCCGGAACCAGGAGCCACCGTGGACGGGGTCGCTGAAGTGGCTGATGTTGATGACCCAGACGGCGATGCACACCAGGAAGATCACCTTGGAGAGCTGCTGGCTGAACTCGTCCAGCTTCTGCTGCAAGGGCGTCTTCTCAGGCTCGGTCTCCACCATCTGGTTTCGGATCTTCCCGATCTCAGTGTACACCCCCGTTGCAATGACGACCCCCACGGCCTTCCCAGCTGCGATGTTGGTGCCCTGGGAGGGAAGGAAGGGCAGAGTGGATATGTGGGAATGAAACCTCTCAGCCTAAGCAGGGAAATGGGTCACTTGATGTGAAAGGAGAACGTGAGATCTTGGTTAAGGGGAAAAATGGGACATCCTGGGGTTTTATATAGACCCATTCTGAAGAGCAGGAGATCCCTCCTGAGAGCTCTCACCCCTTGAGGACTTGACTTCTGCCTGAGAAGAGCACGAGCAAGGAGGAACCCCAAACTTCCAATAGCTCCAGGCTCAACCACAAACCTTTTTCTCATCCACCCTACTTGACAGAAAACCTGTTTTAACTGTCTACAGTATTTAAGGGCATCATGTGCCACAGCGTAAATGAAGTTCTAATGAAGCAGGTTCTTATTTTTATGGATTTGGGGCTCTTTTAATGAATTCAGGTCCTTCTTATGCATGCACTCCCTTTTACTGCTCAGACATCTCCCGTGTCCATCAGCCTCTTCACCTTGAAAACCACGGGAGAGGTGGGGATGAGTGTAAGTGACTTACAGAGAAAAGCATGTTCTTCTTGTCCTGGTTGACAGCCCGAGGGTCAGGGATGGGGTCAGCATGTTTGATCACCGACACAGACTCCCCTGCAGAGACAAGAGGGGACAGATGGACCATCCATGTTTCCTCTCCAGTCTCCACTCAACACCGTATAAGCCTGGATCACAGCCCCCACAGCATTCTAGAGCAGCACTTCATCACCAAACCATCCAAACATCCCTCAGGGGGATGTCAAACCCCATCTGTCGCACAGGAAAGCCCCAGGCTTTGTGTTTTGCAGGAGGGATGCCCTCACCCACCTCACCTGTGCTGTGACTTTGAGGGCCTGGAAAGGTCCCTGCAGCATCTAAATCTTGCTCTCCCACCCATTTCCCACCCCAGCAAAGCACTTATCCCACTATCATTCCCAAAAGCTGCCTCCAGGAGGATGGCAGAAGGAAGCTGCCCCTGCTCCATCGTGCCCACACGCACCTGTGAGGATGGACTGGTCGACCCGCAGGGTGGTGGAACGGATTTCAATGACCCGGATGTCTGCTGGCACCTTGTCACCAACTGCAAGGGCAAGAGCAGAGCAACCCCATCAGGTGGGACTGGCAGCACCTGCCAGCCCAGGAACAGGGATAGCAAACCCCAAATGGAGACCCGCCATGTGCAGGTGCATGGCAGCACCCAGCCTGCAGCAACGAGGTGTCCAGCCCCTGGCAAAGCAGGGTCCTGTCCCAGGATACCCTCTTTCTGCATTTAAAGCTTAATTAAAGCATATTTTTGTCTGTCTATAATTCATAAGTCTCCCCCAGCCAATCCCAGGCAGAACCTGGCTGCTGCCCAGTGTCGCCTGCTCTGCCACGACCCCATCTCTCCTCTTCCCTGCAAACTACCCCTGCACTCTCATCTTGCCTCTTCCCTGCAAAAAACCCAAAACATCCCCATGTTGAAGCAGCCCAAGCTTCCTAAAATACCAGTTTTAACCCTGTTTCAGAGTTCTCTGGGCTGACTGGAAGCTGTTGACAGTGGAAGATCTTCTGTGTCCAAGACAAACATCCATCCCTGTGTCTCCTGGCATGGCACAGTGGGCACAGGTGAAAGCCTCTCCATCCACTGCGAGCTGCTCAACACCACCCTCTGAGGCACAAGTGCTTCCTTAAAAAACCAATTTAAAGCTGCTTTTCCCACTGAGTTTCTTCCTCCTGGCTCTTCCTCCTGCTGTGTTATCGGCTGGACACAACCGTGCTCCGACACTTCGGAAATACTGAGGCTGAGCGAGCCCTGGCTCGCAGCCCCTCACACCACTTACACAACACCGCTGGCTTGGCTGCTAACAATCCTCCCAAATCCCAGACTTTAACGAGTGCTTCCTCCTCGGGCTCGTAAACCCCCCCCCCCAGAGCAGCAGGAGGGGACTGGCACTGCTCCATCACCCAGCCAGTTATTCCAGCTGCAGATCCCAGCGCTCCGGGATGCAACGTGCAACATCTGCCACCCGGCCAGACCTGCCCTGCTCCTCCTCACACCGATTTTGAGGGGGGCTGAGCTGGGGGGGGTGCTAAGCACAGGTGCCCACAGCCCCCCCAAAATATTCATTTCATGCACAGAGTCAGACTTTGCATCTGTTCAAGGGAGCTGGATCATGTTAAAGGGAGAAAAGAGCTCCGCTTTTTCCCTGGGAAAGGCAGCAGGGTTTGCAAACATGAGCTAAACCTGCAGAGGAAGACTCTGCAACACCCAGGGACAGCAGAGCCGTGGGGGTGGCACCTGCTCCAGGGAAAACACAGCATCCCAGGAGGTGGGCAGATGTTCCTGGTATGGACCTGGCACTGCCATTACCAGCTACTGCCCACAGGCTGATCCCCTGAACACTGCAAGTGTCCCCCATGCCAAAAAACGAGGGAAAGAGAGGAAAACAGGAGGCAACACTGCATGGCCACAGCCACTGGCATTGCCCAAGCACTGCAGGAGCAGGCAGGGCGTGCAGCAACCAATGGAGCTCCCACAGTGATGCCCTGCCTGCACTTTTTGGGAAAGGCAAAAGCTGCCTGCCCTAGGACTCACCTCCACGGCCTTGTTACCAAAGGGCAAAACCCAGCTGGGTTTAAGCAGCCTGCCAACTTCCAAACACCCTCCCCTCCCTGCCTTAACACAGCAGGTTTCCTGCTCCCTGCTGCCAAATTTATTTCATTTGCACATGCAAACAAACAGCAGCCAGTCCCTCCTGCTGCGCTGTCACACTGTCCCCAGGGTGTCACCTGGATGCCCGCTGCATGTTCAAAGCTTTTGCTCCAGGTGTGCTTTCCTATCAGGCACCTGACAGCATCCTCCCCACTTGCCATAAGCTCCTCAACCCACAATTTGCTAATTAATTTGCTAATAATTTGCAAACCCCTCCAGAGAGCTCAGCTCTTTCCCTCCCGGTCACGATGCTGATTGTGCCATTAAAAAGTAGTATTGGGCTGCTGATGGGCAGGCTGTGTACACTTGATTTGGGGAAAGATGGCAGAATTTAATTAATAATCCATTAATTTAATTGAAGGCCAGGTCAGCAGCTGGAGTGCATTGCTGGAGCTGGTTTGGGAGCACTGCCAGCTTGCCCAGCTGAGGATCTGGCCGGCTCTCCTCTGCTTGATCCTCCCTGCATTATTTTTGTGTTCATCTTCCAGCTGAATCCCAACTGGAAGACATAAATAACAGCGAGCTGGCTGGGTGCAGGAGGGATTGCAGCATGTTTCCACCAGCAGGGCCACGAGGAGGAAAGGAGAGGATTAGTTTTGTGGCTCTGGGGATTTACGGCATCGTTTAAGGAACAAACAAAATGGGATAATTGGAATGCATCCTCCTCGGCTCCGGTGGGGCAGGCGGCAGATCCCCAGGAATCCTCTGCTGAACGAACAACCCCGACAGAAGGGCTGGGGCATAAAATCCAACCAGGGGGGCAAAAGCCCCCTACAGCTGTTTCTCTCTGCTTCTCGCCCTCCCTGGATAAGCAGCCCCAGTTCCCAAGGAAGCCTTCCCACACACCACTGAACGGCAGAGCACCCAGCTCCAGCCCTTCACCCACGCCTCGGCCGGGGACGTGTGTGGAAGAGCCGCTTCCAGAGAGAGGAAAATTAAAAGTTCTTCCAGTTCTTCCAGAAAATGGGGAAACCCTCCAGAGACACAAAACCTGCGTCAGAAATGTACGCTCCTTATTTTTTTTTAATCCCTTTTCTGCTGTTCTCCACTGCCCCGTGTTCAGGGCGAAGCCTTGACAGACTGATAAGCCTCAGTTTTGGGGCCTGCCCAGCCAGTACCACCTCCCCATCCGACCCTGTGCCCTGGGTGATGGCACTCTACCTGCCACCTCCACGATGTCCCCGGGGACAATGTCCCGGGCGCGGATCCGCTGCACCCCACTGCGGTCGGCCCGGATCACCTTCCCCATCTCGGGCTCGTACTCCTTCAAGGCCTCGATGGCACTCTCAGCGTTTCTCTCCTGCAAGCAGAGAGGAGCAGAGCTGGTGGTGGAGGAGTTGCTGGTGCCAGAAGGCTCCTTCCCCGCACAGTGCAAAGACAGGAGCACCCAAACCCCAGCCCCAGGTCTGGAATGCACTGGCACTGTGGGTGGGGCAAGGGCCGTGTCTTCTTCAGCTGCTGCGAAATGTTCCCCACTGGCTTAAATCACACCAGATCCTGGACAGTGCATGGCCCTTTGGGCTTGATTTTCTCTTTCCTGGTTTGGGAACCAGCATATCCCACCCAATTGTATTTTCCCCATCCTGCAACCCCACCTCAGATCAAGCTGCAGATAAATAAATGGCTTTAAAGTGAATACATACAAGAGAGAAGCATCTCTGGCTGAGGCATTTGCTCATCCCCCAGGAGGGACACAGCAAGGTGAGGGGCAGCAGCCACCATGGCTTTCTGGTGGAGGGGGCAAAAAGCTTTCCTTGGCAAATGCATTTGGCCCTGGCCAGGACACAAGCAGTGTTTGCCTGGGTAAGTGCAATACAAGCTTCAAACTGCAAAAGCTGCCAAAGAAAGACTGAAGGAACAAGACAAGAGGCAGCCAATAACTGAGCACCTGTGCAAGGGCAGCATGGCCAACATGAAAACTGAGCCTTTGGGAGATGAGTATCCAATGGCAGGAAGCAACCAGGCCTCTGAATGAAGCGTCTCAGCCGTGTGGAGCAGAGAGCTGGGGGTGCCAGGGGGCTGAGCCTTACCTGCCACACGCCCACCACGGCGTTGGCAATCAGGATCATAATGATGACAATGGGCTCCACAAACGCCGTCGTGGTCTCCTCCCCTTCCTCAAACCAGGCCAGGATCTGGTGGCAAGAGAAGGAACACAGTGGGGTTCAAATAGGACCAATGTTATAAGAATGGAAACTAGTGCCAACCAACATGTGTTGTTTGCTGGAGAGAAGACAGCCTGGAGGTGGCCAGGCCCACACAGCTTGGGTAAAGTGTGGAATTGCCATATCCCAGTGCTGGTGCTTAACTCAGGTGCCTCCACTCCTCTTCTGGGATAACCTAAGGCATCAAATGACCAGGGCTGGAGCAAACAGCCATGCAATGCCTGGAGGAGTGCTTGCACCAGGAAAGCATCCATTTTTGTGTAGTGCACCCACGAGGACACCAAAGGCCATGAGCAGATGAGTGCAGAGACCAGGCAGCAGTGCAGCCCCTCCTGGGCAGAAGGCAAGTGACACCACCTGAGTAATGGATGCAAGAGCAGCTCTGCAGAGCAGGGACTGACCTCCTGGATTCTACCACCCTGAGCTCTCTCTCCATCCCACAAAGACCTCATACCATAATAGAAATGAAGCACACACATAAATACTTCCACTCCATTTAGCTGCTCGTGGACCTGTGCTGTATCAACACAGCAACACCTCTGTGCTCTGCAGGGGCACCAGCACAAGGACCTCTGGCACAGGGCTTCACTCCTCTCTGCATGTTGTTCTGGGAATGTCTTAAACCCCACAAGGGACCAGCCTCCCTCCTTATCTACCCATGAGTCATATCTGAAAGGAGGGAACAGGAGTCTCAGCTTTGCCATCCCACTGCCAAACAGCCTGACTGTGCTCAGAAAATCAGTCATTCTCCAGCAGCTCAGTGGGAAACGTCTCCTCACGCAGAGTTGCTCCCAAAGTAGATTGTGGGCAAAACTGAGCTGACAGCTCAGTACTGGGGCACTGCAAATCAAGCTCAAATTGGAACTGGAACAGCCTTGGGTGAACAGAAAGAAGCCTGGGGAGTTGTTTTATACCACTTTTGGATGGATCAGCATTAAGAGAAAAATCCTCCAGTCCCCTCTTTAAGCAAACGTAGTGATATTGTCATTATGCCCGAGAAACCACTGCACTGCTGCTGCATCTCCTTCATCCCATAGGAACCTTCTCCCAGTTCCTTTGATGTTTGGATGCCACCTGAGACTGTAAGTGCCCTGAAAGATGCCCACCCCAAGCCCAGGGTACTTACAAAGGACAGAAAAGCTGCCATCAAAAGGATGCGGACGAGGAGATCCTCAAACTGCTCCAGCACCAACTCCCAGAGGGACTTTCCTGGTGGGAAAACACGAAGCCAAGCACAGTCAGTGCTCGAAAAAAACCCCAGAAGACAGATAATTTAGACCACTGAGGCCCTAAGACCCACGGGACCCACTCCCTGCTTGCCTCAGGCCTGCTCCAGTGCCCCTTGGCCATGGGCACTGGTGAGGACATCCAGCACTGCAGTGGGGGGGAGTTCCCTCTAATACTAAAGGCTTCCATTTCTGGCGTTGCCCTGGTTTTACTATGTCTGTTTCTAACTACAGAAACCAAATCCTCCTGTGTTTCTACTCACAGTGGTAGCCTCGCCACCACAGAAAGGCTCTGCTGTCAGCCCAGCTTTCTCTGGGATTAAAGCCAGGATTAAAAGACCCCAAAGATTCCCCCTTCCTTGTCCCCAGCACCCTCCACCCACACTCAAGGCACGTCCTCTCACCTCCAGCCCACGACTTACCTTCTTCTGCAGGGAGCTCTGTGGGTTTTCATCAACAGCACAAGGAGTGCAACGCAGCAAAAAATGACAAAAATAAAAGATTAATTAATGATTTGGGCTTTGACGAGTAATCTCTCCCCCTGTGCCCAGCATTCCACTCAGTACCCCAAAATGCAACTTGTTTTGCACATATTCCCACATCAAGGCAGCTTGTCCTCAAGCTTCTCAGTCCAACACCAAGTAAGCAGCCCTGGAAACATCATTTCCCTGCTGCAAGTGGCTCCAGCAGCATTTATTCCTGCACTCAGCCTGCCTAAAAAAATACTCCTCAGCAGCTGCCCTCTCCAAATCCAGGACACAGAAGTCCAACCATCCCATAAAATGCCCTGCCAGAAACCCAGTACAGCCCCGTTGGGGACCATAACTTTCAGACCACATTTCCTCTTAATCAGCTGCACTTTACAGCCTGCAGTGCTCTAGGAAAGAACTCCAAAGCTGATGCTCAGCTGCTCCAAGCCATCCTCCTGAATCCACCTCGGTGGGTGCAGAGCCTCCATTCACTCTGCTCCCAGGCAAACCCGAGTCCAGTCACGTGCACAACCTGAAAAAAAACCCCAAGGGCTCCCAAACATCCACTGGTCTCCTCAAGATTCCCACATCCCCATGAGGTGACCATTACCTTCACATACCACGTGCACCGTGGGGTCCCACAGCCACTGGGCAAAGCACAAACCCTGGTATCCACAAGGGAATTGCTCCTGCATCCTCACCCAGGCAGCACTGTAAGGTTCTGCTTGCAGGGGGGGCTCAGGAGTGACCCCCCTGGTTTTGGCAGCTGAGGGGTGCTTGTGTCCATTTGCACCCACTAGAATCAGGGAATGGTTTGGGTTGGAGGGACCTTAAAGACCATCTCACTCCAACCCCTCTGCCATGGGGAGGGACACCTTCCACTAGCCCAGGTTGCTCCAAGCCTCCCCCAACCTGGCCTTGGACACTTTCAGGGAAAGTCCCTTTCCAGCTCTCTTGGAGCCCTTTAGGTACTCTCTGAAGCCTTTTCTTCTCCAGGCTGAACAGCCCCAAATCCCTCAGCCTAGTTCTGCACCCCACAGGGTGGCAACAGGCAGGTGGCAGTGCTGGTTTAATGGTTGGACTCAATGATCTTGAAGGTCTTTTCTGACCTTGATGATTGTATAATTCCATGATAGAACAAGATGTTTCTCCAACTATTTTTGTTTCTGGGAGGGAATAAAGGACCACATGAAGTTCAAAGTGTCCCATCATGGGATGAAACATGGGGCTGTCTCCAAGCGCCTCCAGTGGGGGAGCCCTGAGCAAGAGCAGGAAGTGAAACCTGCTCAGCTGTTTTCCATCACCTATTTTCATTCAGAGAAATGAAAAAAAAAAAACCAAATCAAACCCACCTTCACTGAACAAACCAGTGAAAACAAGAAGCCTGGACGTGTTTACACTTCAAACTGCACCAGCTCCTCAGTGCTCACAGACACACTCACTAGGAGTTGTTTTAAACCCACGTCCTCCTAGATAAGGCTACCCTGATTCCCTGCTATCCTAAAAAACAGGCTGGAACGTAATGTCTATAATTATTCTTATAGCAAAGATTATATATATAATCTTGGAGCAGCTTCAGTGTTTCAAGTCGCTCCAGAGAGGGTGTCAGAGGAGGGTGGCTCTTGTCCCTCTCCCAACCAGCTCCTCTCCACCCCCGGCTTCCTCTCCCCAGCCCAGAGAGCCACCAAAATTAAAAGTAGAAGAGATCTGCTGCGCTATTTCCATCCAGGCTCCACTTTTGAGGGTGCCAAGGTGTGAGGTGAGAGGGTTGGGGGCAGGTGGGTGCCCCGGGGGAGGCGGTTGAGGCTCCCACAGCTCTTGGCCCACCGGGGTGCCCAAGGGGTGAATTTCCACTCTGAGCAGCCACCCAAAACGCGGTGGGGTCCTCCAGTGCTTCTCCCACACGGTGTTTGCATGACGAGCGGCAGCGGCGGCGCTTGCAGAGCTGGGACTTTGCATGAGATCTTGATTAAAGCACGAAAACAGGTTTCTGTGAACTCAGGAAACACGTGCGCTGGGGCAGCCAGCCGAAACACCACCGGGGACAGTGACACCACCGCTGTCACCCCAAATGCAGCAACGCTGCTGCAGGCACCTCCCAAAAAAACCCAGTTTTGTGTACTGTGAAAATCAGGCAGTTCCCTTCCATCAGCGACTCCTTCCACCACCACGCAGCAGCTCAGTGCCCATTTTGCAACAAATACCGAAAGAAATAAGGCAAAAAGTCACAATAAACCCAAATTCTGGGGTTTGAGTCGATCAGAACCCACCAGAAAACAGGAAGGTTTGGGGCTGACGCCTCTCATTTCCGAAGTCTCACTAGAAATAAGAGGGTTTGCTACTCATCAAAACACAAGTTCAGTGTGAGTCAGCCCCGTGGCACCAGGCAGGGCAGCAGAGCTGGTGCCATGTCCCATCCGTCCGGGAAACCCACCGCAAGCCGCAGGCAGAGAACCAGCAAAATTCCAAATCTGCAATTCCCTTTGGACAACGTGGCGAGTGCAAACAGGCTGAAATGGAAAGTCCTGGCTGGCACCTGAATAGCCCCTTTCTTTGGCCAGTGGCTCAGGGCTCAGCAGGGAGATCCTACCCTGGGCTCCCTGATACTGCAACACAAATGCAGTGACACCATCAAGGGTAGAAAGTGATGGTGGTTGCTCAGAGTATCCCAAAATCTGCAGTTCCTCTGCTCCTGCTCTTCTGCATCACAGCTCTGAAGAGCTGAGCCAAGAAAGTGGAGATACCCCAACAGGGCAATAGGTGCCTGGATGTCACAGGCCCATTCCCACCAGCAGAAGAGCATGGTCCCCTCCAGGTTACTGAGGCAGCCCCAGCTCCACCATCCCACAGGGCTTTGTCTTGTGGGGGCACAAAACACAGCTCCAGGGACTGCTGAACACTCACAACTTGCTCTGAGCTTGTCATGCCACATCTTTCCTCGCTGTGCCATCACATGGTGCCATTGGCCCACGCTGGGCTGCAAGAGATCAATACAAGATGCTCTGAGGGCACGCAACCAGCCCGGCCACCCCGGGCAGACGTGGGGCTGGCGTCGGGCTATTTTAGCAGGAGGTTAACCTCCAGCTCCTGCCAACTCAAACAGGGCTGGCAGCCCACGGGTTGGCGGCCTGCAACATGGCAGGGCACGGTAATCAGGTGATGAAAAGGTAAATAAACACGGGTGCCACCCACGAGTGAGGTGGTGCGAGAGCCCCCGGGCACTGTGACAGCCTTCGTGCCCCCAGGGAGACCCGGCCCTGCTTCCCCGGCCAAAGCAAACACTCAGACTGGGACAGGGTGGCACTGGGGGCGCTTTAAGGAAATGTTTGAGTTTCTCCTGCTGTAACAGGATCAAAAATCCCTGGAGCAGCACAGCCCTACAGCAGTGTTTCTCCATCGCACGCCGGGTTATCGCATCCCCCTCTGCTGTGGGGGAAACAGAGGCACGAGGTGACGCTCTCCAGAGCCAGTGCACAGCAATGCAAACCCCGGTGCGACCCAGAACAGCAAACACCTTGCAGGGTGAACACCGAAATACCATTTTCCCCCACCACTTCAAGAGTTTCCTTGGGATAAAATCAGATTTCCCTTACGGGAAACACTTCTGCCCCAAGTGATGTGGGAAGGGCACCGGCATGGTGCCCAGTGGGAGGATAATGATGAGCATCACACCCAGGCCAAGCTTTCTGCTCCAAGTAACTCCCTTCAAGCTATATTTCTACGTTGTGAACTCATTTTATTTTTTTTTCCTGCCTTTAATTTCTTTTCCCATATGCAAGGAAGGGGAAATGGATGTGCAAAATAAGGGACGCATCTGATTCCCAGACTTTGCTGACAGGCAGGAAGAAAGTAGTGAAAAGAGTAAGAAAAACCCTAAAACAACCCCAGCTGGGAGAGCAGCCCCCGCTCCATGACATAAAGCAGGAACCCAGGCAGGGCTGCTCTGGGATCCTTCCACCATCCTGAAAGACACCAGGCAGGATAAACTGTTATTTTAACTGGCTGCCTTTCCCAGGGCCGGCTGCATGGGAAGGATCCCATCCTGGAGGGACGTCTGCTCTGCCTCATCCCCGGTGACAGCCAGCACCACACACCACCAGCGCTCCACAAAACTGCTGGATTGCACCACCAGGACAGGCTTTGCTGGGGTGTTTTAGCACACACACTCAGCCCAGCATGTGCTCAGTGTAAATCCCACCCAGGGATGGAGGTGTGAGGCTGCTCCTCACCCTGCACGGTGGTACTGGAGCTGCACGAGTGCGAAAACCAGCAAATTAACCCTGGGCGTTCTAGCGTTATCTAGGATGACAAACACTCAAAGCCAAATGGTGCTCATGCTCCCTGATGTTCCCAGAGGACAAAACACAGTTATCTAAGTGCCTGGCTGTGTATGACTTAAATTAACCCACATGGTTTATGTACAGCTCCACGCCTGAGCTTCCCGAACGCTGCTGCAGTCCTGGGGCCTGTCCTGCACCTCCTGCCTCACCTGGGCTCCAGCCACACACTGGGGCAGGAGGTGGCTCCACTTGGGAAGAGCAGGACCTTCAGGGTGCAGCTCAAGGGATGTGCTCTGCCTGCTTCAGCTTCTGCCCAAATCTCCCTCAACCCCTGCCTGCCCTGGCACCCCTCTCTGCCTGCTGGAGCCAAAGCTGCCACGTGTTATTGCACCAAGATGGGGAGCAAACACCCCCTCCCAAAGCTGAATTAGCCTTTTACCAAAAAGCCCCATACGTTAAACCCCAGCAGCCAGGCAGCCACCTGGATCCCAGCAGGGTAAGGGACAGAGCCCCGGGGCACCCCCATGGCAGGAGGGTGACTGACCCCAACCACCCACACATGGAAATCTCATCCCTGGGTGGGCACAGCTGCAGTGGGTGAGTGTGTGACATGTGAGCCCCTGCAACCCAAGGAAAATAGGAGTTAACCCTGCATTAAAAAGCACATTTTGAGTGCAGGCACAGCACTGGGAGCAAAGAATCACAGAATGGTTTGGGTCAGAAGGGATCTTAAAGATCATCCTGTTCCAACACCCTGCCGTGGGCAGGGACACCTTCCACTAGCCCAGGTTGCTCCAAGTCCTGTCTAAGCTGGCCTTGAACAGTTCCAGGGATGGGGCAGCCACAGCTTCTCACCTGTGCCAGGGCCTCACCACACTCACAGGGAAGAATTTCTTCCCAATATCCCATCTAACCCTGCCCCCTGTCAGTGGATGGGGCATCCATCCCCATCCCTGTGCTGGGTGACCACAGCCAAGCTTTGCTTTGCACCACAACCCGCTCTCAGAGGATCCAGCCCTTCCCATGTCCTCCAGCACCCCCAAGGAGCTGGTCCCAAAGCCATGGGTGATTTTCCTCCTGTGCCTTCCCCTCTGGAGTGAAGGCAGTGGTGGCTCTGGGTGTGCCGTGGGTGGGGGAGGCAACTCCAGCCCCAGCACCTTATTTGCCTACTGCCTCACAGCTGCTTTTTCCTGTGTGCCAGGTGAGGTTTGGTTACACCAGTGACAGCCTCTCACTGGGGCTGCTTCAAAAGGCATCAGGAAGATAAAAGGAATGAGGTACAACCCCCCTCCCACGGCAAACACCAGCACTTTGCTGTTCCCGTAACTCCCTGGCACTCATCCCTGCTCCAGCCCTGCCCTGCACTTTGCAAAAGCCCCAAATCCTCCTGGCTGGGGGATCCACAGCCCCAAAAATAAGCAAATTCGGGCCAGAGGAAGCACAGGGGATGGCAACAGCCTGGGGTGGGTGAGCAACACATGAGGATGGATAGCAGAGGTTTACGGGCCAGAAACACCCTTGCTGCTTTCCAGGCCATGCTTTAGGGTAAAATGATCCAACCATTTTCCTTGCTGGCACCTGGACACCATCAATGGCTGGCAATAAAACCAGCCCCAAAAATTTCTGGTTTGGGTCACAAGGCTTCCCGTGGCAGACAGGGCTCTGGGCCAGCTGCTCGTCCTGCCCTCCCGCTGCTCTTCCAAACCCACCAGTACTGAAGCCAGCCCAGCACCACCGGCCCCTCCAGGACAGGGACAGGGTCCAGGGGAGAACAGGAGCATCAGGCACCCACAGCTCCACTGCTGCAGTCGGAGAGGGGAAGCTTGAAAGGCTCATTTGTTCCTTTTCTGGCCAGCTGAGCTGATCTCAGCAGGTCAGGGAGTAGGAAACACAGTTACCCTGGATGTGCCCCTCAGCAGCAGCAAAGAACCATCCCAATCCAGCCCAGTGCCATCTCCTTCTCCCCACAACATCAGCATGTCCCCATGCTGAAGGCTGAGCCACAGCCACCACGTGCCACTGTCCAGGGAGAGGGAATCAGGAATGGAGGTGGGAGTGTAGCATCAGACCAATGGTCCAAGAAGCTGTGTGAAATAGATAAAGAAAATCTAACCAATCCCACCTCAAACTTGCCTTCCCTTTTTCTTGGAAATGGCTCATTCCCAAATCATTGGACAACACAAGTTTTCCTCTGCTGTGGTGCAGGGGGTCCCAGCATGGGGTCACAAACCCTGGCTGGCATCCTCCTCCCGTGACACAAGGAAAAGCAAATCAGTTCCCTGCCAATATCCCACCTCCTTTTCTTAATGCCAGGAAAATAAGGGGAGAAGATTTTACCCATTTCCCCCCCCAAAACGAAGCTGCCACTCAGGTTTGCCCTCCAGCGCCCACCTGGCGCTTGGAAAAATACAGTCTTGTGGAAATTCTGTGGGAAAAACTGGGGGAAATGGGCCTGCAAGTGGTGTCCCCTCATCCCTGTCCTCATCAGTACCCGCAGTGGATCTCGGGATCGCTTTGGGAGTGGGAGGGAGCGGGAGGGAGGAAACCTGTGGCTCCAGCCAGGGATGGATTATTTGAGCAAACTAAAAGCAGTGGTTTGTTCCCTCCTGCACCAACGCAGTGGAAAGAATTTCCAGCTCCGGTTCCCGGGTGGAAAAGCTAAAAATCTGCATTTAAATAGTAACAGTTTTGGAAAAATGAAGAAAACAAACCAAAAACCCCACAACCACTACAGGAGCTGGAATAAAATAAAGCTAAAGGTGGGGTGGGTTTTTTTTATTTTTGGGGTTTTTTAGCTTCTCCCCACCTCTGCTCCGAGCAGACCCTTTCCATAACCACAGGGAAAGCCAAGGGAGGGACACTGCCGTGTTTGGGAACCTTCTGGCAGAATTGCCACAAACCCAGCTTCAATATACTCTCTTTTTCCACCCTGGAGATATCATTTTATTTGCTTCTTTATTCCCCTAAGCCTTTTTTTTTTTTTCACCTGATTTCCCATTGTAAATATTAAGCAAATTGGGAATTTTTGGCCCGTAATGTTTTCTCACCCTTTTGGGTTCTGCTGCAGCCCTTGGCTGCTCCCCACATCCCAGATGAGATGCCCCCGATGCCACCCTGAGCCAGCAGAGTGGCTGAAAAGCACCAGCCAGGCCAGGGCAAGGTGTGATGGTGGATTTGTGCCCCCTCCAGACACCCTGGACCATCACACACCACCGCAAACCGGCCGCTGGCAGCGAGTCCAACACCCGGCGACAGAAAACTTCACAACATTTTCCTGGCAGTGCTGGGAAACAGTTTAGGAAACCAACCACAGGGAGCTGCGGGGGCGGCGGTGCCAGGAGCCCCAGCGATGCCCCCACTGCCAGGTCAGCTCAGACACGTGCCCAGCCCTGGGAGGATTCAAACGCCCCGGGGGAGGAAAGTCAGCCCCGAAATTGGGCTGTGCCATTCAGCTGAGTTTTGCAAGATTTGGGGAAGAGCAAGCTGGGGCTGTGCTTGGGATTTTTTTTTTTTTTTTCCCCTAAAAAAACAGGGAGGAAAAAAAAGGGATATTGGAGCTGAAAAGGCAGGTAAGAAAATCAGAACAGGATGCCTTTGCAAAAGAGGAGGCATTCACTGCTGGGAGGAGAGATGTTGCTCAGCACACAGCAAATCCTGCTGTGCTCAGTGGGGGGAACAGCATCCCCCAAAACTGCCTCCCTAAGGACCAGTTCCCATATCCCTTTACACTGAGACAAGCATTTTCCACGAGGCTGTAAGTAATCACCAAGGATATCAACTTGCATGAGATGGAAAATAAACCAATAAATAATAAAATGAGTAAGAAAAATAAATTATAAGTTGTATTGTAAATGTAACCAGAGTTGCTGAAGCGAAGCCCCAAACCTGTAACATCAGTTAAGAAAGGAAAAGAAAGAACTACAGGATACTGCTTTTAAATCCAAACAGCATCTTCTCCCCTTCCCTGCCAAGATGAGGAATCTGCTCACTCTGACCTCTCCAAAAGCTGATATTTTAATTGCTAGATTTTAAACAATATGTTTTAATCAATCCTGCTGCCACCTGTGTATTTATGGATCAGGAAACCCCAAGCTTTGCACACTGGGGTGGAAGGATTCCCTGCCCCAAGCTCGGAGCTGAAGGGAGCCAACTCCATGTTCAAGGGTTGGAGTACTTTTTCCATTGGTTTCTTTTCTGGAGGAAATGCCTTTGCCACGGCAAACCTGTGGGAAACTTGAAAGTTTGAATGTGGCATCTCGTCCCAACCCATCTCCCATCTGCTGGTAAGTAAAACCAGGATGATAAAACCTATCCAGTGTATCCACAGGGCAGAGCGCCCCCTGACCCACAGGGTGCTAAAGAGCTGCTTTTAACTCAAACTGAGATAATCATCATTAATTTATTTCACAGAACTCCTTGCCCCAGCTGACCTGCCCCCACCCCTCCCCTTGCTTTTTCTGGTATCTGTTCTCAGAGCACAGTCTATTTTCAGCACTCCTCTTGGATGGGTTTTCATGGAAAATGAAGTCTACACTGCCCTTAGTTTAGATTATATCAGAAGAAAAAAATTTCTGTAGGATAGAAAAGATCTGTTCTTCTGGATGGGAAAGAGGGGTGAGTTGGACAATTAATACTTTTCATGGATGAACTCTCTAAGGTCATACATCTCTGTGTAACTGAAGCAGATCCTTTCCTGGAGTGAGACACTCAGAGATCCCTGGAAACATGAGTCCCAGCTAGGGTTTTTCCACAATCTCCTTCCAAATACGTATAATATCTGTGTGCAAGTCTATAAGGATGAAATATTACATATATATATATATATATGCATGATACCCACATACACTTGTGTATAAGAATAAAATCTTTTATATATGTATACATACAGGGATATCCTATATATATTTATGTCAAAAAGGGGTGAAAAAGGGAAGAATAATGTGAATTAGGCTTTTGTAAATAGAAGAGGAACGCCAGAAAAGGCCTGAGCCAGCACAGCAGAGCAGCCCCATCTCCTCCTGGTCACTGCAGGACTCCCTCTCTGGAGGGAAGCAGAGAAAATCCCTGGTCTCCAAACCATGGAAAAGCCCAGAAAAACGGCAGAATTCCAAAGGACACGGTGACCCGAGGGGAACCCTCTGTGGTGGACAGAGCAGCAGGACCAGGAGCTCAGCTCCATCACTTCCCCTCTCCCGCCCTGCACTGCTGAGCCAGCCTTTTTCAGTTTTATTTTTCCACTCGCTCCCCGCATATTCCTTAAATTAGCCCTTCTGTTGACTCGGAGGTTGCAAAATGGAAAAAAAGGAAAGTGCAAACAGGCAGGTAAAGGGAGGGTTATCCCGACCCCGGCTGCCAGTCTCCCGGGAACAGGCGGTGCCTGCTCGGCGAACTCCAGCTGAGCCGATGTTTTACAGGGCGAATCCCTGGGGATTCGGCCACTGCCGGAGGGGACGGAGCCACTGCTCGGCTCAGTTCCTCCCCGAGGAGCTCTGGGCTTTCGCTCCCCGCGGCAAAGGAAGCAGAAGAGAGAATCTCCCCCACCCACACACCCTTCCCAAAAAACAACTGATTTTTATCAGCAACAAGCGCAAGAAAAACTGTTTCCAAACCAGAAGAAGAAGAAGAAAAAAACACTAAATAAAAACTAAAAGAACCCCCACATATAGTAAAGCAAATCTCTAAGACAAAAAAACACAGCCTGCAAGCGCTCCGGGGGGTTTTCTCCAGAAAGAAAAGTTAAAAGAAAAAAAAAAGAAAAAAAAAAGGCATTTTGGCCATGCATCCCCCCACGGAGGACACGGACCAGCCGTGGGGACGGGTCCCTGCACAAGGAACAGCTTTCCCACCCCCTCCTGGGCGCGGCACAGCCACGGCCGGTGGCTTTGGGACCACACGATTTCAGTGGGATGGAGAAATCCCGGGAGCGCCGGGGCTGCCCCGACCCCGCGTCCCCCGACCCAGCCCAGCCCTTCGGGCCGGATCAACTCCCGGCCCTTCCCCGCCTCCCCCCGCGCCGCTTTAGAACACACAGAGTGGTTAAATAGCAGGAAACACACGAAGCAAAAATACCGCGGGCAGGAACCCAGGGGCACAGGGGACACGCAAGAGCAAGAAGCGGATTTCCTCCCCAAAACATCGCGCCTCCGACGGGGACGGCGACCCTGGAGCGCGGCTGGGCCGGGCCACCAGCAGTGTCACCGTCCTCGAGTGCCTTCACCATTCAGCTCCTGATAGGGAAAAACCAGCTTTTTATTGTCTGTGGTTTGTTTCCCCCCATAGAGGAGTCTTTGTCCAAAGGTAACTTCCAAATATTAATGTGGGGGAAAAAAATTATATATATACGTACAATCTCAAATAAGACATAGATATATATATAAAAACCTCAAATGGGATATGAATATACAAAATCTCAAATGGGATATATATATATATATAAAATCTCAAATGGGATATATATATAAAATCTCAAATGGGATATATATATATATATATATATAAAATCTCAAATGGGATATATATATATATAAAATCTCAAATGGGATATATATATATATAAAATCTCAAATGGGGGATATATATATATAAAATCTCAAATGGGATATATATATATATATATAAAATCTCAAATGGGATAGATATATATATATACAAAATCTCAAATGGGATATATATATATATAAATCTCAAGATATATTATCTCAAATGGAGCATATATGTGTAATCTCGAGTGGGATACACATATATATAATCTCAAATGGAACACATATATATATATAAAATATCAAATGGGACATGATACATACATTAAAAAAATCTTAAATAAGATAGGGGTTTATATTTATATATATATATATATATATATGTAAATATATATATATATAAAATCTCAAATGGGTTTATGTAGGACCACAGGATAGAAGCCAGGACTTGCATCAGCACATCCAGCAGATTTCTGAACATTTAAATTTTAGGAGGATTTTGATCAGAGCAGTGGAACCTACGTTTAGGGCTACTATAGGTCTACACTTCAACAAGAGGTGCAACATTTCAGATTTCAGCCACCACAGGTCACAAATTGATGCCATCACATGCCCTGAAGCACCTGATGCCTGGGGATGTGTTGGACCAGGCCAGCACATGGGATCACCACCAAACCACAGCCTGACCTCAGGACTCGCCACCTCTGCGGGTGAGAAAGAGAAAAGGCTTTTACAGAGTGATAACGAGCAGCCAAACCTCAAAAACTGGGAGTTTCCCACAGAAAATCAGCAAATACCAGTTATAGACACAAGGTTCATCGCTGGCAAGGATTAATTCAACTTCTCTTCAAAAGAGCAACCCTTTGGACTCACACCCGACCTTTCTTTCACAACATGACTGGCTCGACTCAGGCGAGTCACCCACTGAGCCCCGGCGTGGAGAAGACCCATCAGCATTAATCCTAATGGGAATAAGGAGCCTCCTGTCCCAGCTCTGCTCCTGGATGCTGGCAGAGCAGGCAGCTGCCTGCAGCCCTGCCTGCGAGGGGTTAACCGCCCACGGAGGAGCCTCTGGCGCACACTCACGTCATGGAAACACTCAAGTAACCACAATTTTCTCTATTGCTTTTTGGCTCCGGTTTTTCAACATTTCTACACTTCCAGCCCAAGATCTCTGCTACCTGTTTTCCAGCGAGGTAATTGGTGCCGACAGCAGCTCGGCTGAGCAGCTGGGAATTTATTTTTAATATAGGTTACTGTTATACTTTCTGCTCCCAATTACTACCGACACTGAGATATAAAAAAGATCACGACTCACAACGCTGGTAAAAAAAAAAAAAATAATTATCAGATGCAGAATAATAAACAGAGGTGGGCTGGGGGGTTGGTTCTTTCTAGGTTTTCTGGGTATTAATATTGCACTGGGTTGGACTGAAGCCCCACAGAGCTCAGTCCTGCTGCCACCCACCCACTCACCCCCAGTGGCCATAGGCCCCTCTCCTCCATTCATCCCTTCCTCTTTCCCATCCCACTCCTCCCAGCCTCCTCAGCATCAGCTGTTTCTCCTGGCCAAGGTGTGCTGTTTAACCAGGAAGGGCTGCCTTCACCCCATCTGAGATGCAAAGGGAGGTCATCCATGTGTGCCACATGAGAACCAGGGGAAGGGGAGGGGAAAAAGGATAAAAGAAAGGATTAAAAAAGCAAGCAGAAAACCCCATCCCTTTCCTGATAATCACGACCTGCCTTAATATTTCCACCCTGTCATTGAGACTGTGAGTGCCAGGAATGCTCCCAGGAAACATCAGCCCAGCAGCTCAGCTCCTGGTCCACATCCCACTCCCAATGCCTCCCCTCTGGACCGCTCTGCAGATGGTTACTGCACTAACCCACATCACCCCAGCCAGCCCAGGAGACAACAGCCTTGCTTCTGCAGCTCCACTGGTCATGATCAGCAGAGAGAGCCCTGATGGGCTTTTCCCAGGGAAAAAATTGAGTAGGAGTTCTAGAGCACCCTTGTGCAATGTCAGCACCCAGACACCCGGCATTACCTGACAAAAGAGGTTTGCTATTCTGCTTTTACTGCCCCAATCCCCATGGAATACAGCTCAGGTATTGCTCATAACTTCTCAAACCTTCTTTTGGCAGCCCTGAAAACATTAACAGGGATGAGTTATCCACTAACCCCCCAGGTGAGCTCGACAGACCAAGAGAAGGGTTTTGTGGCAGGTCTGGACACAGCGATGCCTCAGGGAGGAGAAGCCCCTTCCCCACTAGTGGGGCTGCACCAGCTGGGCAAAAGGCACAGGGTGCAAACACTCAACATCCAGCTCATGGCTTACAAAAAATAACCTTAAAAAAAAAGAAATCATAAAAACCATTTTGTAGGGGCATCAGCATCCCAACTGACTCTGCAAACGCTGTGTGTGGGAGAAAAAAATCAAAGCTGGCTCCTCCAGAGGTTTGAACACATGAAAAAGCATCACACCAACCTAATTTTTCAGGACTGTGAAAACAGAAGCATCTCAGGGCTGTGTGCAGAAGCCACGAGGCTTCTGGTGCCTTTTGATGACCAGTTCAGATGCCTGGTGCAAATCACAGGAGGGCACCGGGAACGCTGCTCTCGAGGGAGGGTTTGTGCATCAAGGAGAGCACGGGTCAGCCCAGGTCTCAAGTGCTGCAGAGGGCAGCTGTCAGCACCAGAAATAACAACCATCTGCTTTAAGCTGCCCATGCTCAGCCCCGTTCCATGCCAGCATCTGCAATTCTGGGCCTCCAGCAGGGATGTCCCACAGAGTCTGTGCCAGAAACATCGCCTGGGCTGTGGCTGTGCCAGGACAGACCCGACCCACAGCCAGGAGCCTCCTGTTTTCACACCATCCCTTCTGCAGGAGCAGATCAAACACAGAGCGAAAAGGCAGCGACTTGGACGCTTCTCAAAAATTAAAATTCTCCTCGGGAGGAAGAAAGCAAAAGCAACACCAGGCGTCGGGTGATGCTTTTTACTCAAGGAAAATGGGTTTGAGGGAAGCTTTAAAGAGGAAAACTTTAAAATCAACAGGATTTTTCAGGGATTTACCCTGGAGGGGATATGACCACAGAATGGGATTCAAGAGCTTCAAATAAGATCCGGAGATAAGAAAAGGCTTAAGACACAGAAAGACCAACAGCACTGAAATGACAAAAGGCAAGATGTGTGGCTATGTGGTGATGGCAAGGATGGCACTAGAATGGCTTGGCTGGAGTAGGGAGCTCAAAAGAGACACCTTAATTACTGGGGGAGAGGATTAGCCTGGGAGAAGGGGGATGTTTTGCTGCTAATGGTGTATTTGGAGGGCCGGCTCCAGCCCCTTACTGGAAGCAGCACATCCCAAGCCAACATCTGGGCATCCACAGTGCATCCAGCTCCTCCTAAATCAGTGTTTTGTAGCACCAGCTCTACCACCCCCAGCTTTAAAACCAGCAATGAAATAAAAATATTCATGAAATAACACTTGTGCCACAGAAAGGCCAACCCCAGGGGGAAACAGGGCAAGCAAAATCCCTTCACCCACAGCACAGCCTCTGCCTCTCCTTGCCCTGGAAACCTTCCTTCCCTGGTTCCTGCAACATGTTGAGAGCAGATATCATTTTTTTTTAATATTCCTCTCTATTCACAATTTTTTTAAAGGTAGGTGTGAATGCAGATAACCTCAGAGGACAACACAGGGATGAAAATCCTGAGTTTCCTCTCGTCGGCTAGAAAAACTTTGTGTAGTCTCTCCCCAGATTTGAAGGCACTCACAAGGTTTGAATGCCTCAGCATTTCTCCTGAGGGAAAGGATTTGGAGGAGAAGAAGAAAAAAAAAAAAGCCCCACAACCCGTAGCATGTTTATGAATCAGACTGTTCAGCGTGTGTTTCGGGGGTGGAAAAGGTGGGCGATGCGCAGAGGAACAGAGCGCAGAGTTCGATGAGTCAGAAAATGCTGCCTCTTTCCTCTCCTTGCTGGCATCTTAAATATTTCAGCGTGAAATAGAAATTTTATTTTCTTCTTTATTATTGTCAGGAGAGAGCTGGAGCGTAACCTTGGCTCGTTAGCAACCGCCGGCAGCTCCTCCGACGTCAGGCCCTGCTCCGCAGCCGGAGTACGCACGGGAACACGGGTGTGCACACGTGTGTGCTGAGGGATGTGCAGCCCTGGGATGGGCTGGGAAAGGATGCAAATAAATATAATAATAACAACAAAGTAGCGGTGATTTTTCGAGCCAAGCAGGGGCTCGGATGCAAAAGAGCAAAAAAGCTCCCTTGAGAATGAGCCTTGGTGGGGTTTTGGGAGAGCAGTAGCACATCCCAGCCTGGATTTGGGCTTGGGGAGGTCTCCTTCTCCCCCCCTTCCAGGCAGGTTGGGGCACGCACATGGAAAAATACACACAAGGACTGGGGGTTCCTGAAATAAGGCTTACAGAGATGTAGGGAGGGGTGTTATAAAAGAGAAGCAAATTTGCACATGGGGTTTGAGTTCATCCGGTGCCGAAGCTGGTTTGAACAACGCCTAAACCAGTCATCCCGTGAATAATGTCACCACTGCGCCTTGCAGCGGGGCACAGGAGGGTTTGCAGAGCGTGGGGGGTCAGCCCCTGGAGCAGGGAGGGTAAAGCAGAGGATGGGGGAGCCCCTGAGGAGGGTGGATGGGCAAGGTCTGATCCTGCCCAGCAGCGTTTCCAACCCCAGCCGGCAGCAGGCTTCTGCTCCGGAGTCAGAAGAGATGAAATGCAAGAGGAGATAAACACCCCTATGCTGCAGCCTCTGAGTTTGACTCCACTGACATTCACAGCCCATTTAGGTTATGGGTGAAGCAAATAAAATTATGCATATGCATTAACGCTGGCAATATCCTGCCTGAAATGTATGCTCATTTACACTCAGAAATCCATTTAGAAGAGAGAAATCAGAGCTATATTTAAAACACTTGGCTGTCCGTGAGGCAGCTCCTGTTTACATCTGTCATTCCTTGGCAAAACTGAAATCATTCCAGGGGAAATTGTGCCCCTGGTTTTACATTTAGGAAGAAAAATGTTTGCACCCCTATTATCCTCCAGCTCAGCCTAATATAAAATAACAAACGTGCATTTGGTTATTGCTGTTTGTTTGTTTGTTTTAAGTTTTGTGGTCTAAAAGCCACCTGTGGAGCTCGGAGCTTGTGGATGGGAGGAGGTATAGGGAAGGACCCGTTTGGTACCTGTGGAACATCCAAAGCATTTATTAATTAAAATTGGCTTTGGAGATTCAGAATCGCCATGGTGAACCTAAATGTTCTGTGGCTTCTCCAGTTTCCTTGGCAAATGAAAGGCCATGCTGACAGCACTGATGACAGAGCTAAAAGGAGAACACCAGCTTTTCCTAATGGAGAAATATCTTCTTCCACTCCACTAATCTCTATTGCATTGCCTGGCTCCCAAGCCACAAATTGGAGATACTAAATAATCAGTATTGCTCTCTGTTTCCTCCTGCAAATGTATATGTGGGCAATGGAACTGAAAAAAAAAATAAATTTAGGCTCCAAAAGAATACCCCCTCAAAAAAAACCCAACTTTTTTTTATATAAGGCACACCAATGGCTGCTGCTTCTCACTTAACGTCAGAGCTCGTTGCAGCTCATATTTTTTTAAATGCAATAAAAAAGCAGCAGCCAGCAGCTCTCTGAAGTGTGTCAGGAGGCAGTTTTTCAGCAAGATGATGTATTTTAGATTGTGATTCACGACCACACTGGCAGTTGGAGTTCAGGTTTAGAAGGAAATGAATGAATGTGAGACACAAGGGTGCGAAAATGAAAGTAGCTGGAGCTGAAGGTCTGCTCTGTGCTTCGAGCCACGCACGATTTGAGTTTTCTTCCCCTCCTGTGCGAGCTCAAGCGAGTCACCAAACTGCCCCACACTTCTGCTGACAGAGTTTAATTTAAGCCTAAACTAAAATGCAGTTCAGTACAGGCTATCTCCAAGCCCATCACCCTCCCCCAGAGCAGCTCTCCCAAACGGGGCACCCGAGCACAGCCAAGGAGCTCAGTGCCTGCTGCCACAACACAACCTGTGAGTTCTCACCCCCATTCTACACGGCTTTAAGCTGTTCTAACCTGTCCATGTCTCATCTGCACCACAAGAAAAATATAAATACTGCTCAGAAATTGCAAAAAATTCAGAATTTTTAAAAATCTTCAACTCTATTTCACTGATGGGAACAGTGACGTGGGCAGTGTCTCCAACGCCCAGGCACATCACTGTGAGCTGTGCTGCACAGGAGATGCAGAGCTCTGCTCGGAAGGCAAAAGCCACGGGACATCCCAAAGTCAGAAGCTCTTGAGGACCAAGAGCCTGTGAGAAACCCAGCGCTGGGCTGGATGGGAAGGAGCAGCGCCGAGTGAGGCGAGCACAGAGCCATTGCTTGCAAGAGGAGGAAGGAAGAAGGAAAAGAGTAAAAAGGCAAACTAATTGCCACCACAAACCCTTTGCTCTGCCCCTATGTCACACCTTCGAGGTACCTTTTCCAAGGCAGAGCCCGGTGCCACCGAGCAGCCACCGTGCCTGACTCAGGGACGATGATTCACTCGGGCAAACAGGAGCCCCACGGCAGCGATGCCCCATCAGTGCCACGCTGCTGCACAGCACAGAACACCCATCATCCACAGCTTCCCGGGGGGCCAGGGGACAGCACAGAAATTAGGAGCAATTTTACCCTGAAATCAGCCCAAGCACCTGTTTGATAAGGATGTTGCACTGATGATGTATTTTGCCTTCAGCTCCCGAAGCAGAGGGTTCCCTCCCCTCCCAATTAACCACACAGCTGCCCTTCTCCAAAATGAGGGCAAACAGAGCCAGGTGTGATGCTCCACTGCTTGCACCTTGTTCCAGTGCTCCATGGCAAGAGCTCCCAAGCCCAGCCCTGACCAGGGGATGGAGCTGAAGCTGCCTGGTACAGGGAGCACTGGGGGGATGGGGGACCCGAGCACAGCCCAGCACAGAACAGCTGCTCGCAGGGCTCGTCTGGAGGGGTCACAGCCCTCTGATCCCACCCAACACGGCCCTCCCAGGGAACAGAGATGCAGACAGCAATCCTGCCAGCATCTACTCAGGCTTTCCTTAGCCTCATCCGTGAGGATCAAGCAAAAAGCAGATGCAACAAACTCCAACCCGGGAGAGAGTTTACACACTTATCTCTTTGCACGAGTTCAAGAAATGACTTGCTAGACCGAAGCACTGGAACAAACTCACCCTAAACCCTCCTGTTTCCGTGTTCAGAGTTAACGACCGACCTCGGTCACAGCCTGAACTATCAGAGTCACCCTGAAATCACCTGCGTAGGTTCAGATACCCCGGCTACACTGAACGCTCACAAAACACAAGTTAAAAATTTCCCTTCCCCATCCCACGAAGATGCCCAGCTGGCCGCAGAGGGTCCCCCGGGTCAGTGTGACACGCAGCCAGGCCAGCACATGGCCTGTCGCCCCATGCACCTCCGCCCCCCTTCCTCTTCCACAGCAGTACCCGCAGCCCGTGCAGAGCTGCGGCGAGCGGGGTTCCCCCACTACAACCCCCGTCACCCCGCTTTTGGGGTTTCCCTCTGTCACGCACAGGCAATGGGACCTTCCCCCTCTCCTTCCTGCCGACATACCGCTGTCCCTCCCCGCCTTCAGACACTCCGCCAGCGGAATTAACACCCCGCTAATTGCCGGCGCCCCGGGCCGCCCGTACCCGCAGTAATTAGCCTTTGATTAAAGCCAACAAATATTTCCCTAAGCAACAGGTGTCCCGCGGCACATCCCCACCGATCCTCCGCACGCCCGGGGCAGGATGGGGGGACACGCCGGGGGGGACCCGGGGCAGTACCCCGGACCTTCCCGGTGTTGGCGGGGACGCTCCCGAACACATCCCGATCCCGGTCGCGGCCGGGAGGGTCCCAGTGCCGGTATGGGCGGGGATGGTCCCGACGGAGGGTTCCAGCCGGGATGCCCGAGTCCCGTTGGAGATGCCGGTGTCCCGCTAGCCCTGCCCCATCCCGCATCCCCCCGCGCTCCCGTCCCGCCGCACTGACCATTGGGGCCGTACTTCTCGCGGTGGCGGCGGACCTGCTCGGGGCTGAGCCCGCAGCTCTCGCTGACCCCGAAGCGGCGGAGCACGTCGAGCACCGGGAGGCTGTGGGCCGCCTCCATGCCCCGGCCCGGGCGGTGCTGGCCGGGGGCGCACCGAGGCACACGGAGCGCCGCTCGCACGGCGCTGCCTCGGCACCGCCTCGGCACCTCTCCGCCCGCCCGGCGCCGGGCCCGCCTCCCCCGGTACCGCCCCGCTCCATCCCCGCCTCCCCCGGGGCCCCGCGCCCAGCGCCGCCCCCCCGGCACGACCGGGACCGCGGTGCGGGGCAGAGCCGGGACCCCCGGGATGCGGCACCATCCCCTCTGACAAGGTCTGGAAGGCGCATTAAAGCTCATCTGGCTTCATCCCCCTTCCACTATCCCAGGCTGCTCCAACCCCCTCCCACCTGGCGCTGGACACTTCCAGGGATGGGGCAGCCACAGCTTCTCTGGGCAACCTGTGCCAGGGCCTCACCACCCTCACAGGGGAGAATTTCTTCCTCGTATCTAATCTAAATCTCCCCTCCTTCAGTTTAAAGCCATCCTCCTTGTCCTGTCACTCCAGGCTCTTGTCCAAAGTCCGTCTCCAGCTCTCTTGGAGCCCCTTTAGGCACTGGAAGGGGCTCTGAGGTCTCCCCAGTCTTCCCCTCTCCAGGCTGAACAGCCCCAGCTCTCTCAGCCTGTTGGAGTTCCAGCAGATTTGCAGGCTGAGAAGAGGGCAGGTTTGTGGGCAGTGGAAATAGTCCAGAGGAAATAGCTGTTAAGAAAAGAGGTAATGTTTCCATCACAAAAATAATATAAATAATATTAGGAGCAATAGAAGGAGGTGGGAAAGGTGTGTGGGTGCAGCTCAGCTGGGGGGCTTAAGGGGGCCAGAGAGTGATGCTCTCTGGGTCCCCTCCATCACCCCACTTCCAGCTGGAAGCTGAGCATGCCCCATCCCCTCTCCTCCCACCCTGCTGGAAGCAGAGCAGTTCCATGTTCATGGACCTTGGTGGGATCAGGGGCACTGTATGATGACAGCAGGAGCCCTGGAATTACAAATCCCTGCCTGACACCTTGAAAACCAGCAACACTGTTCCCATCAATGCCCTGAATCTGGAGAGAGGCAGCTGTGCTGTGCTGCCTTTGGCTTTGGAAACGTGAAATGTAAAATGTTCCTGCAGGGAGATGGAGGAAGGAATCAAAGCACCTCATGTGGGGTAAAACCTGAGCACCACCAGTCTCACTGTGCATGTCTTGGACATCCTGGGACTTCACACCTCTCACTGCTTAGTGCTTCTCATCCCCATGCAGAAGGCAGAACATCTGTATTCAAGGAAGGGGCTCATTCTGGAGGCACTCGTTTTTGCAAGGATTCAACACAGCAGGACTGGCCTCGACCCCTCTTGCTGCCCTATTACACCACACAAGGGCTTTTCATCATCCTTTGCAACACTTATTGCAACAGGTTACTTGATTCACTGTTTCCTAGAAGCACAATGACTGTTTCTAGCAGCTCCCCCGTGCAGCAGCACCCTGAGGAGTTACCCTGATCTGGAGAAGGAGGGTTGCCCCAAGAATCCCCTATACAACACAGCTGAGGGTAACCACCCCCCCTCACATCTGCAGGACTTTTCCACATGGTGCACTTAACCCGGCTCCTCATCCAGCAGTTTTTCCACGACCCAGCTCGAACCTGCTCCCAAAGACTGTCCCCATGTGAACACCAACTTCTGACTTTTCAGGTACTTCCAGTTTTCCCACTGTTGCTGAAGAAGCCTGTGGCTGATGGTGACTGGCACTGCTCTCCAGCTGAGAGGGGGGGAGGCGAGGCAGCTGGGGGGTGAGAAACCCAAGTTCTACGGAAACGTCCCCAAAGCAGAACCCGGAGGCAGCGGCGAGCACAAGGAAGTGACAGCAGACATCTCGGGGAGGAGCTCTGGCTTGTTTATTGCCATGTAGATTCATTTATAGAAAGTGTTTTGCAGCTCCCACAAGGAGCAGAGGTCCTGAAGGAAGTGCAGGTTCATTTTTTTTTTTCATTTGATAAACTCATTTTTTCTTCGGTTCACCGCAGCTGACGGCGTGGGAGGCACAGGGGTGCTCTGGAGCTGCAGCCCAGGCCCTCCTGCAGGAAGCACAGCTCCCAGCCCTGTTGTCTGGCCTCTCTTCAAGTTCTGTCGCTGTATTCATCTGCCTCTCATGAGCATTTTGGGGGCAAAAGTGGTGTTTCTGCTGCAGAGCCCCCGGGGCAATAGTGCTGCCCTCAGCCAGGGTCTGCCCCAGGGCTCCCTGGGTCACAGGGCTGAGTGATCCACTGACCCCCAGAATGGTTCAGGTTGAAAGGGACCATAGAGGGTCATCTGGTCCAGCCTCCCTGCTCAAGCAGGGTCATCCAGAGCACATGGCACAGCATTGTGTCCTGATGGTTCTGGAATATCTCCAGTGAGGGAGACTCTACACCCTCTCTTGGCTCTGTTCAGTGCTCGGTCACTGCACAGGAAAGTTCTTCCTCATGTTCAGGCAGAACTTCCTGGGCATCAGCTTCTGTAATTGCCTCTTGTCCTATAGCTTGGCACCACTGAGAAGAGATTGGCTCCATCTTCTTGGCATCCCCCCTTCAGATACTTATGGACATTGGTGAGGTCCCCTCTCTGTCTTCGCTCTTGAGGCTGAACAGGCCCAGCTCCCTCAGCCTGTGCTCATAACAAAGATTTCCACCAAGTGGGGACAATTGCTGTGATCTGATAATATTAAAACATAATGTGCTCTCAGCAAGGGGCACAGAGGACCTGATGCAACAGATCATCCCCAAAACTTGGGAACTGCCCTCAAAGCAGCCACTCTAGCAGCTCCAAAGGTTAAAGTTTGACAAAGTTGGGAGCAATGGAGAACAGTTACAAAGGGAACATCTGGCAGCCTTGGTAACAGGCAGCACCATTCACCCCACCTATAATTAAGCAATCAATGAAAACCATTAGTGACTGGGAGCTGTAAATTAGTCAGTGAGGGAAAATGGACCGGAGTGAAAACACCTTCAATATTGCAAGCTAAGGTTCTGCAAACACTGGAGCAAGCTGGTGGGGCTCCATCCCCGGCAGCCCCCCGAGTTTGGGGGATTCCCTTCTATAGCAGGTCAACCCCGAAGCAAAGGACAAACCTCCTTATTTATCTTGGCTTTCCCCACGGTAATAATTTTTGGAGGTAGACGAGCTTAAGAGGCCATAAAAAGAAGAAAGGAGCGGGTTTAACACCTCCCAGGCTGCTGAGGAGGTTTTTTAGCCGTGGCTGCGGTGCAGGAGGAACAGCAAGACCCAGCCAGTGCTGAGTGAGCACTGTACGAGGCAGGGAAGTCCACAGCCAGTTTTGATTTTGACCTTGTTTCTACGAAAGGAAATTGGGAATAATTCTCCCATAAGCTGTAAATTCGCCCTGCTGCGCTCCCGGGCTGGGGGCGAGGGATGGCTGGAGCCGCCCCAGAGTCTGTCGGAGTCAGCAGAGAGGCTGCCAGAGACGCTGAACCGACGCCACGCTCCTCACCCCAAGGATTTTACAGTCCATGGAAGATTAATCTTTTGTCTCCACTTCGTTCCTCGGAGTGGGGAAAAAATTATGTTTGCTGGAAAGGCTGAGAGAGCAGGCTGTGTGCTGGTAACCAGCCCCAGGCTCCGGCTCGGCTCCGGCACGCCAAGTACCGATGGATAACGCGGCGCGGGCAAACCACGGGGTTAGGGACTGTCAGCGGCAATTAGGGCTTCAAGGGTGGGAAAAAACCTACAGGGCTTTCAGTCAACTATTTAATCCTCGTTGTTTCTGCGGCAACGTGGTTTAGGGTCCATATCTGCCCTCCTCGCTCAGGTCAAGTTTATCTCAGGAGGGAGTTAGAAGTGGGTGAGGGATGCAGGAGCCAGCCCTTGGATGTGCATTTTACACCGTTTTGGGGATCTCTGCCACTCCCTGAGCTCACCACGGCTGCACACCCGCACTGGTGGCGCCCTGGAGAGGAGCTGTGAGCACAAAGAGAGCAAATTCAGGGTTAACCACCCCGAACGGAGCGGCTAATGCCGCACCAGGAGGTGCAAATCTCTTCTGTCAACAGCTCTCACCTTCCTAAATCAACGCGGGTGATGTGCAGCTGCCCCCCGTGTCCTGCTCCAACACCCTCCCCTGGCCCCGAGGCTGTCACACACGGGGGCATTAATTAATTAGAGGTGACAGTGCCACTGCCATTTGCCACGCCGCTGCCAGGCTTCCTCTCACTGCACACCCCGGTTCACAGGCAGCAAATCCCCATCCACAGGGGAGACTCAGGAATGGCTTTTTTTGGTTTGGTTTCTTTTTGTTTTCCCCCGGCAGCTTAGATATTTGCCTTTCCTAGGGAGAAATAAAAAATAATACTCCTGAAATAACAGTTTGAGGCTCTTCTAAATGTTACACACCAGCTGACCTTTCGGAGCCAGACTTAGGGGTTTATTTCTAATCCTCCAGCCGGGACTTTCAGCAGCTGCAGGTCAGTCCTGCTCCCCGAGGGCTCAAACATCAATCCTCACCGCCACAAAGCTCAGGGCCAGAGCTCCGGTGTTTCCATCCTTCCTGGAAATATATACGCTTGGCTGTGCGTCCTGTGCTGCCCTGGGCACCTCCAGGTGGTGTAGGAGTGTGTTTACCATTGGGATTTGGCTTCTCAGAGCATAAATGCAGGTGGCAGGGAAGCCCCAGCCCAGCCACGCATCCCACCAGGATGCAGGGGGTGAAGATTTGCAGCACAGGGCTGCAAAGCTGCAGAGCCCACCTGGAGCCACGAATGCAGAGCTGGAGAGCCTGGCAACATGTGGCCAGCAGAGGATTTTGAGGCAGGCAGGATGTTACCTCTAGGGAAAACGAGGAGGAACGGTCTCTCTGGACAAGGCCTTTCTGTGGGAGGTGGTGGATGCACAGGGCAGTCGCCCCGTTTTCCAGCTCTGCTCCAACTGCAAATGGCTGCAAAAAACCAGGATTCCCCATGCCAGACATTTACAGCAGCAGCTGTGGAGCACATGTTTTGAGGCTGCCTTTCCTTCCATGTTTCTATCCACAACCAAGCTGGAAATGGGGCTTTCCTGAGTGCAACATCTGGAATGGTTGCCCAAACTGGATTCAAGCAAAGATCCTATGGTATTTCCAAACTCCCCAGCTTTTTCCCCCAGCAGCACACTTAGGAGCCTCTGTTTATGAATCCAGACCTATATTGGCCCATTATTATTTTTTTTAAACTATATTCCAATCCCTTCCAAAGGCAGGAAAATACATTAATATCCATCAAAGAGGGAACACCGTGACACTCGCTCTGACACTCAGATGGGATTTTCCCTGATGCAAAATGCCTGCTGGAAAAAAAAACCCCTGCCTTTGTGGCATGTCATTCCGGGGATTTTGCTGGAGTTTAGGTAACAGTGAAAACAAACACAACAAGAGGCTCCAGGCGGAGTCCTACACACACCTGGGGCTGGTAGGGCTGATGTTTGAGGTAGTTCATTCAGCCCTCTCACTACAGGCAAAATTTCACTCCGTGTTTCTCTCCAGCAAAAGCACAAGCCCCAAATGGAAAATTGTCTGGTTTTAATGAGGCAGAAGGAATGATTCTGACTCTCCATGGAGATGTGATGTTCACCAAGGGGAGGGTAAGGGCTGGTAGCACACTCGGTGCTGGACCAACATGACCTCTCTCTTTCACATCCACAGCCCCTTTCCTGTCTCCTACCAAGCAGGAATTGCAGGATATCACAACTCCGGGCACGGGCCCCCTCCGGCTGCTCATCTCCCTTGACAGAGGACAAACATCACCAGGGCTTTGAAGCCAAAAATGCCCATGGGAGGTGGGGATGAAACCAGTGGTGCAAAGCAGCTTCATCCCTCCTCCCTCCTGCACCTTGGGCCCCTGGAGGGGTGGGTGCTGTGGGACCAGGAGCAGGGTTCCCATCCCGGTGTTGAGCAGCCTCTTTGGAATCCAAGGGGACATCAGCACCCGACACGCCACGTGGGATAATTCACTGGAGCTGGTTTTTACCATGTCATCTCATTTTAAGGCTGATTCCCAGGTCTGAAGGGTGGGAAAAGGGGAAACTGGGGGGAGGGGGATGTTCTGTCTGCATGAGTCCTTCCCACAGTTTCCTAGGAGATTGGCTGCCCACACTGAGCTGTTGCTGAAGGCAGGACTGGAGCTGGTGCCCTGCCCTGCACCATCTCCCCCTGCAAGTCACCAAGGTCACACTGTGGAGACCTGGGGGTGCCCTGATCTCAGGCAGCAGCTGAGCTGCACAGGGACAAACAAAAAAACCCACACACAAATAAATAAATAAATAAATAGAATTTAAAAATACTTAATTTAAAAATAAAGCTTAAAAACTTTTCAAAGAGCCAAATTAGAATATAAAAATTTTTAAATAAAAATTAGAAAATGTTACAGTGGTAAAAAAATTTTCAAAAAAATTAAAAGCCACTGTGTGGCTGGGCCCTGTGCACTGCCCTGTAGTGGAGGAAGGGAGTCAGGATGTTGCAGCTTCATCTCTCCAGTTGTGGAGATCCCAGCAGGGCTGTCACATCCTGACCTCCTGGAGGGGACCCTGGACGTTGTCACCAGAACAGAAAATAAACCCCATGTGCAGCCCTGAGCAGAGCTGTGCAGGGCCATGAGCACCCCCCCCTTCCTCCGGGCTCTTCCCTGTCTCCAAACCATCAGAAATGTGCTGAAATGGGCCATTTGTGGCACGTTTTCAATGATGGGGCTCAGGGAAGTGACCTTGGGGCAGTCTGGGAGCCCCAGCCCTGCTATTTTTAACTGAGCATCAGGCCGGGCCATGGAGGGTTTCCTTCCTCTTTGTCTTTAGTGAGCACCGAACAAAGGAAACCCAGATAAACCTCCACTAACCCTCTGCTTTGAGGCAGGGAAGCCCTCGAGAGAAAAAAAAAAAGACACACCAAAAAAATAGTAACCCAGCACGTTCCTGTGCAGCTTCCGGGTGGACAGTTCAGGCTGAGAACTGGGAAAACACGGGTGTGTTTTTAGCCAAAAAAAATTGCAACCAGGCATAAAAGGGACTGGTTTGACTGGAGGGGGAAATATAAGGCAGCAGCATTTTTTTTCCCCCAAAATCTCAGGGGGATTCAGTAGGGTTCCAACACTACTGAAAGAAAAAAAATGGGATTTTTTTTCCCCTTTAAAGAGACACGTTTAGCTCTAGATAACAAATGGAGGAATCCAAACCAATAAAAATCAGAACCATACTATGGATTGAATTGGAGGGGCCAAACTGAAAGGGTTTACTTACTGTAGATCCCTTTCCCAAAATTTTTACTGTATTTTTTGTCTTGGGAGGAGAAGCCAATCCACCACCACCCCATTTTGATGCCGGCACCAAGAAAATTTCTAAACCACCTGAAAATTTGCCGCGAGTTACCAAACACACACCTACAGCTCCAGGACACCTTATTCCTCTGGGTGCAACCACATTCCAGTGGCCCAGCCGTTCCCTGGAAAACACAAAGGCGTTTTGCACCAAAAAAAAAAAGCTTTGGAGAACGGACTGTCAGTCGGTGTAATGACTGTCTTTACGGCTTCAGAGGGTGGCTGTGTTTTGCAGGTAGGCTGCAAAAAAAGTGGCAACATTATGTGGAGGGAGATATATAAGTATCGGGCTATAAATAGCTCGCAAATACATCGAGCGCTACCTACGCCCAACACAAAAGAAATTGTTTGCCAAATACTTCACGTGCTGCTGTCAGCTTCTCCATTTCTCTTCCCCGGGAAGAAAAAAAAAACCAAACCCAACAAAAAACTCCTATATTAATCAGAGAGCAAATATACACCCTGACAGGAACAGCTCTCGGCTCCACAAGGGAAGAACGTGTGCGATTGCTCAGTTGGTTTCGGTTTGGATTCCGAGCCCGGAGTCGCTGATGGCTGTTCACACCAGAGGCCTCTGTGGGAGATGTAAAGCTTTTTCCCCCAGCCTGAGGAGTTGGTGATGATTTCCCAGCTCAGACAGGGTGCCTGAGCATCCCTCCAAATCAAGCTGCTTTAGTTGTTCTTGCTGGGCTTGGGCCAAGTGGGTTCAGGCTGTGCCTGTGGCCAGAAACCAGGGACTAAGGAGGTAAAGAGAAAGAAAACAATCCAGAAAAAAGCAACCTTTTCGAAATTCTCCTCTTTCAGGGTTTGGGAGAAAACACATTCCTGAAATCTTAGAATCATGGAATGGTTTGGGTTGGAAGGGACCTAAAAGCTCATCTCATTCCACCCCCTGCCATGGGCAGGGACACCTTCCGCTATCCCAGGTTGCTCCAAGCCCCGTCCAACCTGGCCTTGAACACTTCCAGGAATAGGTCAGCCACAGATTCTCTGAGGGGAAATGCCGCATCTCATCCTTCTCCAACCACAAGCCAACCACTTTTATTGCTTTATGTATTTTATGTATTTTTTTTTATGAAGGCACAACTTGCTCTGATCTCCTCACCCAAGCTCAGGGGCTTCTGTGGTTGCTCCATCCCAGCAGGCTCCTTCCATTCCCAGGCTTTCCCAAACAACAGTCCTCATCTGCACACCATTCCCTGCCATGGAAGGTGGCTCCTGGGGGTCTCAGAGGTGCTGCAGCCCCTGGATCTGTTCATGGCTGAAAGGGAAGAGCCGGCGGCCGAGCGGAAAAGGCGCTTTCCTTCCCCTGGGCGATCAAGGGGCTGCAAAGCAAATTGGCTGCTGAAATGTGCCCCCAGTTCGTGGGGTGGGGATGAGGGGAGCTCTGGGATGGATGGGATGGAGCCAGGCTTCGCTCACCGCCCCCGGCACCGGCGCGCCGGGGCTGCCCTCGGCGTGGCGTCACTGCGGTCGGGACGTCGGGAACAACCTTCCCACAAAAATCGAGGGCGGGAATCTGAAAATAAAAATATCACAGATGATTTCAGGCTTGCTGAAAGCATGATTGACTGTTTAATTCCCTCCCCCCCTCCCCACACACACACTCCTTTCCTCACGACCGGGGTGACTCAGCCCTGGCACGGACATGGAGGCTTCTCCTGGCTCCTACCCTTGCCGCGGGAGCGGAAAAAGGACCCTCTTGTAAAACACTGGCAGCAATAACTGAGCCCAGTGCTTGTGGGGCACAACAGCCACTGCCAATGAACACAGAGCCAGCAGGACTCTCCCACACTCAGCCCAGGTGGCAGAAACACCCACTGTCGAGGAAACCTTCTCCATTGCCCCGGGATGCCGCTGTTCCTGCTCAACCCCAAATCTGAGGATGCTGAGCGGCTCCACTGCTGGGCACGGATCTGGTGGGGTGGGAAAGCCAACCCCAATGGTGTTTAGAATGTCACTGGGCCAGGGATGGCCTCTGCTTCCAGCAAGTGGCCATGGGAAATGCTGCCCATCAACCCATCACTGTGCTGAGCTCAGGAAGAAAATAAACCCCACAGCTCAAAGGAAAAAGAGGAGCCCCTTGGGATAACCCATTTCCCAAAGCCACTTTTCTCATTACTGGGCAAACCTGCAAAGAGGAAAAGCGAGCCAATGGCATGACCAGCATGGGGACCACACTGAGGAATGAGAAAAATGCTGTCAAAGGAAAATGGGCTCCTTTGGGGCTGCCTTGACTGAAGGCTGCCTGCTCCAGGGCCCTGAGGGCCAGGATGGGCTTGGCTTCAGGGATTATTTTTAGTATCTGCAAGTCTTCACTATGTACTAAGTACAAGGTAAGGAAATTCCTCCTTGGCTGGCCCAGCTCCCCTTCCAGCAGCAAGGAGCAGTCAGTGATTTTCAGGCTCTCCTTTTGCCAATGATGTTGCAGTTGCTGAGCACAACCCCAGTGGTTTAACAGAGCTGACCCCCCTCCTGGTTCACTCCCCCTCCCAGCTGGTTTTTGCCATTGCTGTCCCCTTTCCCACAGTCACCAGTGCAGGATCCCCACAGCACATGCAGCCCCCACAACATTTTGGGGCTGCACAATGTCCCCTGTGTGGGGGGTGAGTGGTTTCATGGGAGTAGGTGTGTGGCGTGCCTGCCTCTCCTCCTGGAGTCTCTCACAGCAATCTTGGCTCTTATGTTATTTTTACACTCCAAGTTTCGAGCTGCAGACATGCACAAGTGCTCTCCAAACACAAAATCCAGAATTCATATATTTAGAATCCATCATTCATTAAAAAAAACAAAAAAAAACAACAAAAAAAACCCACCAACAAAAACCCAACATAAATTCATTGCTCCAGGGGCCAAACTCACAGCTCTGGAGGAAGGACGATGCAGGGTATCTCCTGGGACTGGTGGGAGGTGACTGGAGGATTTGGCTTCCTCCATCCCACTCTGTGAAATGACACGTGCCTGTTTTCCAGCCTCCCTGTGAAGCCAGAAGCTCTCTCCCCTCAGCCAACCCGATCACACAAGCTCATGAGTCCCCAAGTGCACTTTAAGTAAAATACAAAGAGCCAAACCAACATGTAAAACACGAGCACCCACAGGTGCACAAAGACTAAGAGGGTTTGCAAGCCACCGAGCTGCATCTCTCTGAAGATGGAGCAGAGCTGAGCCCTTGTCTCCTACATCAAGAGCAGCCTGTGATAAAAAGATTTAAAAAAAAAAAAAATAAAAGAAAGAATCACAGGAACATTTGCTGCTGGAACTGCTCCTGGGAAGGGCGGGATGTCTGGAAGGAGCCTGTGCACACAGTGTGCTCCCAGGAAGATGTGACATCCCTGCGCCCAAGCTTGGTGAGGTGCAAAGAGCATCCCCCAGTCTGGGGCCACCCTGGGCTCTGTGGTGCCCACCACAAGCACCCTGAACCCCAGCCCTGGAGCAGCACAAACCAAACCGTAGAGAGAATGTAATCTGAAGCGGGTGAGGAGGCGGCTCTCTGCAGATGGCATCAGTGCTGGCTTCACTGCCAGCTCCACGGTGTGTCATCGCTTCTGCTCAGCCCTAAGTGATGCAAATATAGAAAACAATGTCATTGTTGCTAGGATTTTTGGCCCCAGGCTGCCTGACCAGGCTGGGAGCACACGACGGCCACCAGGAGTGGTGTTATTTCAGATGAAGAGGAAGATGAGTAACTTCTCCAAGGCTGAGTCCTCTCAGTGCACAAATGCATTTTTAAATGGCTCAGAGCTCAGTTATCAATAATGCTTTTGGCTCCTGTAGGTTTCCAGGACATCAAAGCACGTGTCTGCTGGGGTTTGGGAAGCCCCAAGTGACCCCATGACCCAGGTGTGCTGTGCCTCAGCCCCAAGCTCTGAACTCAAGGAAACATCTCAACCTCAGTGCACAAAACGACCAGAAACTGGTATTTGTAAAAGACCAGACATCCTTATTTACCCCTAAAACTCTCTCCCAATGCCAGACCAACCACAAAGTCAGGGCATCAGTGAGGGTTGGAGCCCCATTAAACCCTTCCACATCACCCCACTGTCTCCCACCACATGGCCAACACACAAGACATGGCATGAGGCAAACAGTCCAACAGCAGTGACCCCACCTCAGCTTTGCTGCCCTGGAAGCAGCGAGGACACAGGACAGTGGCTTTGTCATCGTCTGCCCCAGTCTTGCCTCCCAGTCCCTGTTTTGCAGGGGGAATTGTGGGCAACACATTCACTCCACTCAAAAATGGGGTTTTTCTTTTAAAAGCTCTGTGGCCAATGGCTTTGTGTGTCCAGGGAAGGGAATGGAGCTGAGGAAGGGTCTGGAACACAGTTCTGGTGAGGAGCAGCTGAGGGAGCTGGGGAGGCTCAGCCTGGAGAAAAGGAGGCTCAGGGGGGATCTTCTCTCCCTGACAGGAGGGGGGAGCTGGGGAGGGTTGGGCTCTGCTCCCAGGGAACAAAGGACAAGACAAGAGGAAACAGTCTCAAGTAGCACCAGGGGAGGTTTAGGTTGGATTTTGGGGAAAATTTCTTCCCAGAAAGGGTGTTCAGGCACTGGTACAGACCGGCCCAGAGCAGTGGTGGAGTCCCCATCCCTGGAGGGATTTGAAAGCTGGGTGGATGTGGCACTTGGGGACATAAGTGGTGAGCTTGGCAGTGCTGGGGGAACGGTTGGACTCGATCTCAGAGGGCTTTTTCAACCTGAAATCTGTGATTCTGTGACCACCAGCTCCGAAACCCCCAGAGGGGCACAGAGATCCCAGAGGTGCTGCACCCTCCTTGCCAGGAAAATTAATTTCCACCTGATTACCTGCTGATCCCCCATGCAGGGGAGAGCACAGGGCCTCTGGTGAGGCTGCTCCAGCTGGGAATTGCAAACCCTCTTGCCCTATCCACCGGCAGCAGGACACGGGATGTCCCTGGCACGGGGCCGAGAGGATGGGATGGGGAAGGCAATGGGAACAGCCTTACACAGGAAAACCTGGAGTGCTCCATTGTCCAAACATCTGACATCCAGCCTCAGCCTGACCAGCTTCTTGTCCCTGAAAATACGCAGCCGTGACTTATTTCCAGGGAACGCGAGCGCCCGCTTAAACAAATCCCTGACAAATGAAGGCAAGAAACCATTTCCTCCCTATTTCCTTCCATTAGAAACGAAACACTGCCATTAATCACCAATAAAGAAATAAAACTCCTAAACGATCTGCTGGTGACTGGTTGAGTCAGGTCCCTCTCCCGGAGCTCGCCGTGGATCCAACCCCAGGCACAACTGGAATCATTCTGGCTGTGCTGAGCCAAACCATTGCTCTCTCCCACATTCTAAAAAAAATGAGGATGCAGAGCTGCTGTTGGGGGACATGCTGGGCTCGCTGATGCGCAGCCCTATGTGCACCCCCACCTTATTACTCCCAGTACTTTCATTTTTTTAATCTGATTAATTTTCTTTTCTCTCTCTCTCCAGGAAAAGGTTGTGTGCAAGAACCCTTTAGGAAAAAATCACACCCTGCCCTGGGTACAAGTTATTCCTGGGGAGATTCCAAGTGGACATAAGAGGAAAATTTTTCACAATGAGAACAATCAGCCATTGGAATAACCTCCCCAGGGAAGTGGTGGTTTCCCCAACGCTGGACTCTCAAGGTTTGCCTGGATGTGGTGCTGGGCCATCTTGTCTAGACCACGCTTTCGCCAAGAAGGGTTGGACCAGATGATCCTTGAGGTTCCTTCCAGCCTGGGATTCTAGGATTCTGTGAAATATTAGGGTGTCTTATTAAGAGCTATTATTTTGCAAACCATCCAGCAGCCTCCAGCCCCAGTGACTGTTTCATCCCACTCCCTGCCTGCCCCTCTCCAAAAGTAAATCCTGTGAAATGGCAGCGAGCAAATGCCTGGAGGCTGTTCCAGTGCTCACAGCCCCAGGAAAGCAGCTGGTCCCTGGGACACCATGTCCCAGCCAAGCACTGCCAGGAGCAGCTTGCTGGTAGAGGGAGCAATTATCCCCGGCAAGGAGGAGGGCAGACACTGTTGGCAGAGGGTGCGGGAATTCTTCCTGCATTTCCAGGCTTGGTTTGTGGAGATAGCTTTGGGCTGGTTTGCTTTTTTTTTGAGCCAGATTAGGATCTTCCTTGTGCACCATGCATGGAGCTGTTGGCAAAGCACAGCCCGCCACAACCCTCATGGAAGCTGCACTGGATGCGGCTCCCAAAGTGTCAGATTCCAACATCAGCACTGGAGCTTCTGGGGCAGAGGGGTCTTCTACACCCCAGCATTAAGAAATCCCTCAATACCTGTGCACAGTTCAAAAAAGGCTCCCTTTCCTTAGGCAGATTGGCTCTAACAACAATTTTGTGGACACCGAGCACATGGAAAGGTCCCTGTTTCTGTATCTAGTCAGAATTCCCCTGAGAAATAGGGGGACTTCATGGAAACACAGACTGGATGCTGTTTAAGGTCCCTTCTAAATAAAACTTGTTCCAACCCCTGTGGCATGGGCAGGGACACCTTCCACTAGCCCAGGTTGCTCCAAGCCCTGTCCAGCCTGCCCTTGGACACTTCCAGGGATGGGGCAGCCACAGCTTCTCTGGGCAACCTGTGCCAGGGCCTCACCACCCTCACAGGCTAGAATTTCTTCCCAATATCACATTTAAATCTTCTCTCTTTACATTTAAAGCCATTCTCCCTTGTCACTCCCAGTTTTTCTTGTTGGGGTGAGCGTGGAACAGACCATGGGGTGCTCATGCCACGATGTGACCTGTGGGGTCACAGCCGGGATGGTTATGTGGCCATAGGATGGGGATGTTGCCTCCTCCTCCTGCTGCCTCCTGCACCCTCCAATCCAACCACACCCACACTGGGACATCCCCAGGAAGGGATCTCACAGGAAAGCACGTGCCAAACCCCAGGGACATCCCCACCACTGGTGAGGGGCTGGGGTGCTGATCGTCCCCTCCCAGCCCCCCTCATGCCGGGGAGCCAAGATTCGCTCTATCCCAGCACGGAGCGAGACATTTCCTGCCCCAGCACTTATCTCCATGGCCAGGCAGCTTGAGGAAGCAGAACACCCTCGTGCTGCTGCTCAGTGGCTGCTGGCCAAGGGTGCACTTGTGTCTGACACAAACACGGCGGGGCCGTCGCTGCTGCCCTGGGCACAGCACGCAGGGCTTGGCCGGGGCTGCTCTGGGGTGGCAGCACATCCCCACGGGGACAGGCTGAAAATAAACATTTCTGACCTGATTTCACTCCTACATCACGCAACTCCACGTGGACACATCCTCACCATTCCCCTAGCCCGTGCATGAGATCTGATATTTGAGTTCCCAGGTACAGTGATGCACCCCAAGAGGCTGCTGCAAAGCCTCCAGCAACCAACCATCACCACAAATGAGCTCAAACCCCTCAGCAAACCTCGGCTGACAACCCATTAACAGAAATAACAGGGAATTTACTAAATAAATTGTGCTGGGAGACATTCATCTCCATTAAAATACCCTCACACAGGGGCTGGAGGCATCGGGGTGAGGTGCCTGGTGCCTTCAGTATTTTGCACCCCTGCAACCACATGAAGAAATGCCAGAAACATGCAAAACCTCGATAAGGACGGCGTGGAGGAAACGTAACTGAAATCCTTGAGTTTCATAACGGGCCATGACAATAGCCCAGGTTGCTGCCAACTTTCCTTTTGTGCACCAAGCAACAAGTGCACTCAGAAACTTCAGGCTCTCCGCAAAGAAAAGAGCTGAAAAGGAAAGAAATACTGCCAGAGGAGCAAGTTTTGGGGTGGTTTTCTGAATTTCAGCTAGTTTTTCTGTGAGATGGTGAGAAATGTCCCCTCCAGCAGGAGCTGGGGCTGCCCTTGCTCATGGGAGGGAGCAAAGGAAATAATTATCCTGAGATTCACAAGCAGAGGGAAAACACAATGTTTTCTGATAAATATTCATGCTTTGCTGTAAATTCCCTTGTGGCAATGACTTCTGTGGCATCCGGGCACTTTTTGCATTTCAAAGTTGGGATTTTCAATGGAAATGCTGCTGAGCAGCCAAACCTGGGCTCTGGTGTGTTCCAGGGGACTGGAGAGGTACAGGCACCCTCAGCTCTGCAGGCCACGGGTTTGGCTCCTGGGGAAATCCTCAGTCCAGCTGGAGGATGGGTTGGAGGCAAAAATCACCCAAGGAATTTGTTTAGAGAGATGCTCAGGTGAAGCCATTTCTCATCCCTAGTGAAGATGGGGAGCTATAGGGGCTCCAGAGGTCATTGCACCACCCTGCTGGGGAAAAGGCAGCTTTAAGCCAAAAGTCTTCATGCAGCAGCAGAAATGGGTGAAAAAGCAGCACATTTGGGAGCTGAGCTCTGCAGAGGGTTTGTGCCATAACAGGGGCTGCAGAGAGCCAGCTCCAAAGCCCAGTCAGAGCGTTTGGGTCCTGGGAGGATGCACAAAATCCTCCTTGAGCTCCTTCATGGGAGGCTGGGGACCCCGTGGGACCTCAGTTTTGGGCACAGCCAGGAATGGTTGTGGGGCCACATCACCCCTCCCTCCCCACCAGGGATTGGGGTCCCAGGGCAGCAAACAGCATCCCTGGGCAGAGCAATTGACATCTGCACAGGTCACTGGGCTTGCAAAGTGTTTGGGATTTGCATTTGATTAAGATTAAGTGGTAGGAAAATAAAGGCAGCCAGTTCCTCACGGCAGCTGGGCCAGGGTGAGGTCCAATGATGAGGGAAAGAGCAGGGATGGGGAGGAAAAAAAACCCCAGATTTGATCCAAAGGGGCTGGAGAAGGGCTGGGACCTGGGGATGCTCAGCGTGGCCAAAGCAAACACACCCCCTGCTCTGGAGATAGTAGAGGTTTGTCCTCTCTGCTCTGACACAGAATTTGTATATGGAAAAAACATGCCAGGCTCATGACAACAGCCCCGCTCCATCTGGATAAATAGTTAACTGAGCAGTCAAAATAGCCCGTGCTACAAAACAGCTGCTGGGACAGGAGACAGCGGCAGAAGCATCACTGGAAAAACGGGATGGGAGGAAGGAAGTGATTGAGCGAGGGGATGTGCCAGAGGAGAGCGGGGAGCAGGCAGCAGCAGCCAGCCCTACCTGAGCCCAGATCCCTCAGCAGTGCCCCCCACCAGCCTCTTCCCTGCCTGAAAAGGGGTGCTGGAGTGGTCCCTGTTCCTGCCCCAAGCACTGGTGACCAGCACGTGCCACAGGACATGAGGGTGCCCCACAGCAGTGCAGGGGCACAGCCAAAAATCTGAACAACCTCTGCTTACCGGGAGAACAGGAACGGGAGCTGCAGGGTGGGAGGGGGTGCTGGACCTGCTGGAAGCAGAGGGAGAGCTCACCCAGGCCGTGCAAAGGGCTTTTAAAGGAGGACTCAGCCCTTTCCATTCCCGACTGATTAGGCAGGGCTTAGCCCTGATGCACACACCTGGACCAACTGCGTAGACCTGCAAGCCTGGATTAGCTTCCCCCACCTGCTGCACAGTGAGCACAGGGTCACCCAAAGGGAAGTTTTCCAGCAGAAAGCTCATGGATAGAGGGGTGCCTGTCCCCTAGTCCACCCCCTGCACCCCACACAAACCCCCCAGCCCTGGGTGAGGGGTGAGCTGAGAGCCAGGTCTGCTGTCAGGACCAGTTTCCCCATGGTTGGGACAGGGGAATTCTCCAGGGTGGGCAGCCAAGGAGCTTCCTCAGGAACTGGGCAGCCTTGGAGAGCACGGGACACCCTCAGCTGTGACTCCCAGCTGTGCTCAGTGCTGTGGGAAGGGCCCAGCACCTCACTGGGGGCTCCTCCTGAGCATTCCATGCTGCTGGGAAGGGGCTGGCACAGCTCCCCACTCTCCAGACCCCCGTGGCAAAACTCCCAACGGGAGTGGCTCTGCAGGATGAAAGGGACAGAACCTCTCTGCACCCATGGGTGCTGGGATGCATCACAGCAGGCTTTGATCACAGCAGGGGAGCTGGTAGGGCTGGAGGAGTTTGGGTGTGTGGGAGCCAAGGGAGATTTTGGGAAGGAAGGGGGTGAAAACATTGAGACTCTGGAGCCACTGCCCTGGGGACAGGTGTGGGGTCACCAAGTTTGGGATGTAAAGTGCTTTTGTCCACCGTGCTGCAAGCCCAGAAGGGTTATGGGGACAGGAGTGCTTCAGTGGGTCTTAAATCCAATTCCCAACGGAAAAGCCTGGATTTTGCCATGATGAGATGTCACATGGTTGATGAAGAGCCGCTTCTGAGCCCACAGCCTTCCTGGGACCTCTCCCATCCCTCCCCTATCATCTGTTGCTCCATGAGACATATGACATGGCCACATTCCCACTGCAGGCAGGGACATGACCCCAGAGCCCTCACCTGGCCCCATTAGCTGTGATTGTATTCCCAGCACCAATCACCTGAACCACTCCACCCTTTCCAGTGCAGGGAAAACACCTGCAGGGATTCACACACCTGGAGGGGTGTTACAGCCTCTGGACAGGGAGAAAACACACCTGTGCTCACCCAGCCAGAGGTGCTTTGGCAAAAAAGGAGAACATTTCCTTTTCAAGTGCTGTTTGCATGATCTCTAGGTGGTACCTGCAGTGCTCGTTTGTTAATGATTTCTAATTGATTTACTAAATCCCAGCAGTGCCGCTGCCGGGAGCAACAGATGCTCCGGGTGGGTTTGGGCACAGCATTAGGAAGTGTCACAGATGGCTCCAGTCCCGAGAACCAGGCAGTGCAGGATGGATTAAAAAAATTATTAAAAGATTTATTAACCCTTCAAGAATTATTATTCTGTTCTCTGATACAAAGGGGGACGAGAGCTCGCTCTGAAATTTCCGAGTTGAAAAAGGCCTCAAAATGTCAACATTCCCAGGGAAAATTAGGGGGGGGAAAAAAAAAAGTTGTCCTTCTTTAGCCAAAACATCGTATTTCTGCAAAGTCACTTCGTTTTCTTTGTGATTTGTCAAAGCTGGTAACAGAGCGCAAAATAAAACAAATTATTTCCAAACAAGAGTAACTTTACAACAAAAAAATGTAAATATTTGTCCTGACGGAGTGAAAAGGGCTGCTACAACACTGTCAAGATCTTCCCTCACCCCTACTTCCCCACCCAGCATGTTTTGCTTTAGTTTTTACGAGGAATCAACAGTTGGAGAAAGCTCTTGGATTTTCCAATGGAAAAGAGCTGGAGGGACGCTCTTCCTACAAGTTCCGCCAATTAGCGCCTGGCTCCCCAGCCCGCGGCTGCTGTGAATTTTCCATTGCTGGAAATCTTAAATATCAAAACTGGATGTTTTTCTCCGAGACAAATGGGAGCGTGGGGCAGGAGCAGCCGCCTCCCTGGTTTATGGGTCCAGCCGAGCGTGACTGATCCCTCCTGAAAAGCTCGTTTTCCACCCAAGAGCAGCTTGGTTTTGTCTGCCCGCGGGGTGATGAGCAGCGGGAGAGCTGGGACAGCCCTAAAATGCTCCAGCTGTTCTCCTGCAGCTCCATCCCCCCCAGAGCAGCTGCACGGATGTGCCCGTGCTCCAGATGTGCAAACCCGCAGCAGCGAGTCCCCGCGGGGCTGGAATCAGGGACATGGCTCATGTCAGAGCAGATCCCAAATATCTGGAATTCAGGCAAGGCCTGACAGCTGTAACACAGTGCCAGGCTCAGCTCCTGCACAGGGAGATGAGGGTTGGATGAGGTGCAAGACCTTAGTGGCGTTGCCAAACCCATCCTTGTTTAATTAAGAGCATTAAAGGTCATTTTTTCACTTGTTAAAACCATAACACCCCCCCCCCCAAATACATCCTGTTAATCAAAAATATGGTTTCCCACACATTAAATGTTTGGAAGCGACACCAAAGCTGCAGGGCAACAAACAGCAGTAACATTTGGGTGAAACAAAGAGGTTTTGTTGGATTATTTCGTTGCCAGCTTGCACAAAAGTAGGGCCAAATCCTGGCAACCTGCTCCCTGCCTCAGCCCATCCTTGTCAGCAGGACCATCACGTCTCCATGTCCAGCTGGGGCTCTGCATCCCGAGGCATTTCCCTGCTCCTTTTCAGCATCACTCCAGGTCCCAGCGGGAAGCACTGGAACTCTGGCACGGTGGGATTAAATGGTGCAGCCTGGGGGTGGATTTCTCTTCCTGGCTCCAGAGGTTCTCCGGAGATCTCCTGGTGATCCTGGTGAGTCATCCAGCAGCGGAGAGCGTGACTCAGCCACGCCGGGGTTGGATGCAGGGAGCAGGGAATCAAAAACCGGCAGCTCGGCCGTGCCCAAGCAGTGGATCCCACTGCCCCAGTGCCAGGGACAAACCTCAGCCACGTCTGGAAGGGGAAGAATGAAACATGGGAAAAGAAAAACAGGATCCTTGTGGGCAAGTCACCCTGATAAAGGTCATAATAAGCCCTTTTTCCCTCACTTTTTTGTTGAAACCCAGGCTGGTGCAGGAGAAACACCTTGCAAATGAAGGGTAATTCCCCTGGGATGGTTTCCACTGCTGGATGTTTTCCCTCTGGGCACACAGCAGCCACACCTCGTGAATGTGGAATATTTTCCTTTCTTAAGTCTCCCTAAAAGGCAACGCAAACCCCTGGGAAGGCTCCTGGTGCCAAGGAAAGCACAGGGTCCTAAGGGGGAAAAGCCTCCACACTGTGCTGAACCCAGGGCTGAGGCAGTTCCAGCTGCCCAAGTGGACACAGGAGGTCGATATCCCAAAAGCACTAATTTTGGGGAGTTTTTTGCATGAGGGGAGAAGTATTCAATGAGAAGACCCTGTGTGTATCTGCTGAATTCCTGCTGATGGGCCGTGGGGACATCACCACTCCTCACCCTTCCCAAGGAGTCTGACTGCAAACAACACATCCCCCAGCTCTGCTCCACCATGAACACGGTGATTTTAAGGGCAAAAACCAGCAAACAAACCTGTGCCGAGGGGCTGAGCAGGCTGGTTTGGGGCCACTACCTGCAGAAAACTGATCCCAGGGGAGAAAGGAGTTTCCTTACCCGGGAAGGGCGAGGAGGGTGCAGGACCAGGGCAGGGCTTTTCTCAGGAGTTTTGTTTAGGTGGCAGAGAAGTCTGACGGCAACAGAAAGGAGCTGGAAAAACAAACAGGTGTGTCCGGCAGCAAAGGGGCCGTAGCTATAGCAATGGGACAGGCCCTGTTGACAAAAGGCTGCACAAAGGACCTTCTTGAGAGATTGAAAGTGGTTTATGAGCTGGCAGGGTTTCCCGGGAAGGCGCCGGGGCTGGGTCACGGCCGTGGGAGGCAACTGCCGAAAAATCAGGACAGGGGGACCTGCAGTGAGCACAAACCTGCCCCCTCCAGCATCCCCCGGGGCTGGAGCTGGGCTGGGGGTTCATGGACATGGCTGGTTGTGCTCGGGGCTGCTCCATCACTCCCGGCAGCACGGCAGGGTCCTGGCTCCGCAGCAGGAGCCCCAAAGGGATGGTTTATTTTGGGGAACACCCAGCCCTGCTTGCCAGATGCTGCTCTTCCAGTGTCACCTGTTGCAGCTGCAGCCTGGGGCTGGTGCTCCCTGGCTTGTAGAGATCTCCAAAGGCTGGTGCCCTGCCCAGTGCTTTAGCTGGACACACCCTCAAGCTTCCCTTGATCCCATCCCAGGTACCTGCAATGGCAGTGGCAAAAAGCTGCTCCAAGAGCCCTGCTGGCAGCACCCAAAGCAAAACCATGAGCAGCAGCAGGTCAAACCAACACCCATCACAGGGTGTCTGGGGGTGCAGCATCCCCAAACAGCCCCAGACCCCCGTCTTGCCTTGCTTCTTCTACACCCCCTGCAGAAAGGGGGGCTCTGGCACAGCCAAATCCTCCTGGGAGATCTGGTACAGCCAGAAGAGACACATCTGAGCCAGGAGTTTGGCTGTGCCACCAGAGGAGAAGCTCAGAGAGCTGAACTGCACCACCAAGAGGGCAGAGCCAGGCTCGGGGTGCCAGTGTGGGATGGGTGGTGGGACACAAACACCAGCCTTTGTCCAGACAGATTCACACTAAGGTCAAGTTTTGTTCCAGGTGAGGGCTCCTGAATCCTCCAGTGAACCTCTCACCGGCTGGGGCTGAACTGCAATTATCTGGTTTAACTCATCCAAAGGACTAGTTTGTAATTAAAGCCACAGGTCAGTGTGACCTCGTGTACAGCCACATCAAGGAGGAAAAGTCTTAAAAGGGAAAAAAAAAAAAGCCCTGGGAAGACAATGGGCCACCAGCACGACAGCCCATGGTGGCACTGACAGCCCGTGGTGGCATCCTGGCTGTGTCCATCAGGGCAGTAAAGGGCTGCTGGGTCACTCGTGTGCAGGAGCTGCTTCCTGAGGAGGGAACAAACTGGACCCAAACCCAGGAGAGGCCAGGCCTGCCGTGGGGTGCAAAGGCTGCTTTCTGTGAGGGAGCAGGACTTGCCCCCAGGGAATGCAAGCTCCTCTTGCTCCGGAGCCCAGGAATAAAAGGCAGAGCTGTCCTCGCTGTGTCACACACGGGGTTTGCAACTCCGGGAAGCTGCAGAGCTGCTCTCGGCCAGGTGAGCTGGAGCATCTCCAGCTGAGCCGGACCCCCGGCAGCCGGGCAGGGCCCCGCTCCCCCCCGGCGCTCCGTGGGCAGCTCGGGCAGAGCCGGCAGCCGCTCCGGGGGCGAGAGCCCCGCCGGGGCTGTGTGCCAGGAACAGGCGCTTCCCGGTGCCCGCGGCGGGACACGCTGTTCCCAGCTGGGAATCTCGGCTGCCTGGCGAGGGGAGTGCTGGAGGCAACGAGCTGCGAAGGAAATGGGGTTTTATTGCTCTAAGAGCGGCAGCCGCTCACGCTGCGGCAGGCGAGGGCACCGACGGCTCCGAGTCTGCAGCTGTCCCGCAGTAGTGTTGGGGAAAAAGCAGGGAAAACCCACCAGGAACTGGAGGCATCTTTCTTGTGCTCTTCTAACACTGGTTTTGGATGGGAGGAGGCCTCGTGGAGCAGAGCAGCATCTCCAATTCCTACGAGCACAAGGGTGGAGGACAGGCAGTGGGACCTCCTGGATATCAGTGCACACACTCCTCATCCATGGATATCCCCCCTCAACTCGTGTGGGCTTAATTAAAGAGAAGCTATAACCTCTCAGCAGCAGCTCTGCTGGTGCTAAGCATTATTAGTACAAAATTCAGGAGGGATTTGCTTTACTCTCAGAGAGACTTTGCGTTTCTGGTAAATAAAACAACTATTTTCAGCTCCCCAGGTCCTGCCTCCGCAGGTTTGACTCCCTCGAGCAAAGGGAAAGGCAGAAGCCAGAGCAGGGAGAGGGAGCTGGGGAGGATGCTGAGCACAGAGCACACCCTCCCAGGTGCCAGCAGCTCTGGAGAGGCTGAGGCATCTCCTGCAGAAAAGAAGGTGCCAAAAGATCAAACACATCACGGTGCATTTTGAAACCGGAGAATGAGTGGGGGGAAAAAAAAAAAAAGATGTCGTTTAAAATCCAGCAGCACATCCAAAACCGACCCCACGGAGGAGGAAACGCTCTTTTCTCTTTAAATATTAACACAGTGCAAAGGAACAAAAACATTAAAAAAAAAAAGAAAAAAAAAGAAAAAGAGAAATACCATTGGTGAGGAGAAAAAGAGCCCAACCTGCTACTCAGAGGAACATAAACCCCAAAGTGTGAGGGGGGGGGATTTCTGTGAAACCATTGACATTTTTGATTAATGAGCTTTCTGTGGGTGGTTTATGTAAAGGAGAAGGGTAAGAAACGCAGACATGACTTGTTCTCAAGCAAGATGATGAGAATAAAGGTCTCCTGACTCAACACTTCTCCTGACTCAAGACTTCATCTTTTTGTTTTGTGCCTGTGCAGATCCTGCTGGATGCGAGGGAAAGCTGTACAATTTACGTACTTACCCATCAACAGCGTGGTCTGCTTAGGCTCCAAGGCAACAAAACCAATTTAAAGCCTACCTTTCAATGCTGAAATAGATGCACTTACAATTACACCTTAATTCCATATTTAATTTGGTCTAAGATAAGCACAGTGATGAACTGAAGCCCCAGTAAATGTCTAGCCACATACTTAAGTGCTATTGTAGGTGTCAGACCATAGGATGTGACCTATTGGAGAGAGAAAAATCTGTAGAGGATGTTTTTACTGATTAGAAAATATAAAGTCATAAGGGGAAGCATTTCCTCAAGTGTTTTGTTGGTTTTTAGAAATTTTATGTGCTTGAGGAGGTTAAAACCTTTGGGTGCCTGAAAGGCAAGAGGTGAGAGCTGAGGTACCAACCCACCTCCACAGAGGTGTCAAAGATCAGAGAATCCCACAATAATCTGGGGGGAAGGGACCATAAAGCTCATCTCATTTCATGCCCTTGCCATGGACAGGGACACCTTCCACTATCCCAGGTTGCTCCAAACCCTGTCCAGCCTGGCCTTGGACACTTCCAGGGATGGGGCAGCCCCAGCTTCTCTGGGCATCGAGTGCCAGGGGAACGACTCATTATAAAGAACTAAAAAGAATTCAGCGTGCCAGATATTGGACATGAAGTTGTACAAAGGTGGGATGCTCAGCACTGACCTCACCAACACCTCCTGGAAGAGCCCAAACACCATCTGAGAGCAGCCAAGGGTCGTTTTTGGATGTGTTTGTGAAGGGAGGAGAGGGATTCCCTGCTGGGCACGGCCCACACCAACCTATGGAATGGAGCATCTCTCCCAGCACTGACTCCTGAGGACGTGCAGGTAATGGAAATGGCTTGGAGCCACCACATGTGATGATCCAGCTGTGAGGAGAGGCCAACAAAGTGTTTTGGAAACAAGCCTGCAAGAGAAAATACCGCTGACAAATATTTGCAGGCACTTCCACTCACATTTCTTCAGTTTTTGTAAAGCTGATTTTTTTTTTTTTTCCATGCAAGGCAAGTTTAAATATTTGTTATTTGCACTGCAAATGTTAAGGAAAAAAATACCACAAATGCAGTAAGATTTGTGCAGTAAGATTATGGAAAGTCAGACACTAAAGTGGGGAATGGAAGGAAGAAACCAGCTTAAAAAAATTCATCACAGCTCTGTCAGAAAGGCTTTAGCGGGAGAAACTCCCCATCCAACTGCCCAACACTTGGGTGGACTCTGTCTCCAAGACAATCCAGTTATCTCTTCTCCACTTCTTTTCCCCATGCTCCTAAATCCAAACATTCCCAGCCCTTGCATATAAAAAGAATGAATCTCTAAATGCTAAGGGCCCCAACAAAACTGCCTGAGATTTCCATCTTTTGATCAGGAATGCCTGGTCATGTTTCCAGTTGCAGGAAATAAGGTTTTGGGGGGGGTTTTAAGTGTTTATTTCTGCATACCCACATATGAGCTCCTCAACATTGTAACCTGGAGCTGGGTACCAGCTTTTTATTATTTGTTCTTTCTTAGGTAAAAACCAGGAAAGATTTTACTGCAGAACAGACCTGATTAAATTAGACCTGACCATCATGGAAAGAATGAGCTTTAATCTTACTTCCTTCATCTCTTACTTAATTCCTTCCTTATTCACAGTGGATTTCTTGTATTCAGTTGAATAGGAATTGACTTCTTTGCTTTAGATTCAGAGGTGAGATGGGCCAGATTTTGGTTTCCCCCTACAGATCCCAGCACAGTTCCTGTTTTTCCAGGCCATTTTACCAACACACATTCTTTGTTCCAGTTATTATCCAGCCTGACCTCCTGCAAACTGTCCCACTGTTGAAAACCATCCTCTTTACATATATTAACGTGTTTTCCAACATTCTGGAGCTCTACCTAAAGGCCAGGTCATGGATTTAGAGGCTCCCATGGCTGGGGTTGCATTTTGGCCCCTGAAAAGAGCTGGTGGCCTCCCCAGCAGACTCCCAACACAACTCACCTCTGGGTGATTCATCATTTAAAAGGGAAAGAACTGAATCAGACTGTTGGGCTTTGTTCTGCTCCACTGTTCCCAGGTTTTATAGCAGGGCAATCCATGGATTTGAGGATGGTCATTCCAGATTTGAAAGGGTATAAAAGGGCAGGTCTTGTCCTCGTGTTTGCAAAGGTGCAAGGCCTACAGAAAACACTAAGTCTGAGAGGGACTGTGGAAACTCAGGGATTGGGCCAGTTTTGTTTTAAACGCAGCTCAGCCTTCTCCTAAAGGCAGATTTTAAAGAGTCACCCACCTCTAAACTAGCCTAATTCTGATCTCTTGAAAGAAAAACAGTCTTAACTAACTTGATCTGAAAACCAGACCCATAATGTTACAGCTGTGCCCTCTGTCCCATTCCAGTGCCTGGCACCACACTGACTTTCAGAGCAATGCAACTGGATTTGTCTGAGGTTCATCAGCTGAAACCTCGACCTCGGTGTCTCAGGGAAGGCTCCTCACTCTCCCACAGCTTCACAATCCCGCTATTTGTTTGTGTTTAATAAAATTACCTAATTAGACTGTTCTCCAAGGAAACAACCTGCAGCTTTAGGCAAATACAGAAAGATGTTGGCTTCCTCACTCAGGCTTCCCTGAACAGCCCTTTCCTCCAGCCAAACCCAAGGTAAACAACCTTTCCAGTTAAACCCACCGGACCAGGTTGGCACAACCCTGCACTGACCAACATCACTAATTAGAATCAAGACCCACTAAGATAAATCTCAGCTTTCCATGAGGTATCTGGGCCCCCAGATGTGCATTTCAGGTCTGGATGTAAACACACACAAGCACTGAAACCAATGGAGATCCATGGGAAAACTGAATTTTTAGGGTAAGGCCACTGGAATGTAAACAGCAGGGCTGGAATTTAGGAGATGACTCCAGAAGTCTGGCTCCTGCATAACTCAGTATTAGATATTTACTAACCACATGAGGACAAGCAGGTTTGCTTACAGGCATGGAAAATGAGGATTCATAGGAAAAAGCCTGGATCTCACTGCAAATTCCAGCATTAAACATTCAGCAAGCAGAAGAGAAAAGCAAACAAAAAACAGACACAGTGTTGAACTCTTTTGTTTTTATAGAATTTTTACAATATATTTCTCTTCATTTGCATATTTTACCCACATCTGTAGCTTTCTTTTTACATGTTGAACTGAATAGGAATAAATCTAAAGGTCTGATATATTTTAAACAACTGATAAAAATTGCAAAGTAGTAAACCTGTAAGAAAAGAAATTATAAAACTCTCGGTTTTAAGTGTTTAATGAAAGCAAGTCAAATGTGTCATTAGGAACAATATGGTTTGTTTTAAACACATTATAGGTGATTCAGGCAGGACAACCTTTTTTAGTTTGTTTTTTTTGTTTGGTTTTTTTTTTTTTATATTAGGCACATTTTTTTCAGCATACCTGTTTTCCAGACAGCTTTATACAATTCAATAGCATCATCCACATCCACTTGGAACTCCTGCATAATTTTCAAAATGTGATTGATCATGAATATTCATTATTGGTATTCTACTCCTCTTTCTTTAGAACTACCAGAAGAAAAAAAAATAATCAGTGTTTCTTGTCTGTTAAAAAATCCATAATTAATGATTTGAGTTGTAAGGCAGCAACAGATTCAGTGTCAACTCAGGTCACAGTCCTTCAGTTCCATCTAGTGGGTAGAAATTATATTTAGTGGACACTGTTCCCAGACAGTCCCTCCGGGGCAGGACAACTGACTCACAGGCCAGTTACTGCTGGTAGAGTAAGTTGAGTGGTTTGCCTAGTAAGGAACTCTGGCCACTCCTGTGTCATCCTTGCAGCCTCATGTCTTCATCCAGAAAGTAAAAAGTCCAACAGAAATAAAGGTGACTATGATAGAGCCGTGACAGGTTCTGTGCAGGGTTTATTTACAGTCAGCATCCCTGATGTGAAAAAAGAAAAAGCCTCCTCTGACTGAGCAGGCAGAGCTGGGCAGCTGCCCCAGCACTCCAGCCCGCTGCAGATCCGTGATTCCTCAGCCATGGATTCCCAGGGAGCGGGGAATGCAAAGTCCTACTGCTCCACAAAAGCCATTTCCAGAGGCTCACCTGCCCCATGGATACAACTCCCTACACCACAGGCTTGGGAACGTCTGGTTTTGGTGGAGCAACTCCCCTTTCCCAGGATGTCTTTGTGCATGACAAGGTGTGGAGCAGTTGGTTCCCCAGGGATCCTGATCTGTGCGTTAAAGATACACCAAACTTGGGTAATTCCCTTCCCACTGGGACCTCTTGAAGGAAATCAACTACAGGGTGCTCCAGGAGGGGGTTCAGAGCAGGATCTCTCCGCTTCCTTTCAGTGTCTGATACATAGATTTTTCCTGAATCCTGGCATTCTCATTTGCTAAGAGGGCCACTCCATTCCTGAAGACTCCAGCATGGTAGTTTTCAGTTTTAAAGTCTTTCAGGTAGAAAAATCACATTCTGCTTCAAGCTCATGCCCTGAAGAAGCACTTGCTGTGCACTCACCTGGCTGAGCAGAAGTCAAAACAAAACTCTACAGCACTGGAGGCCATCCAAAAAAAAAACCAACCCAAAAAACAAACCAGGGGATGTATTACTGCACATTTCCCTCTTAGAGGGAGACTGGAGCACCCTTAAAATTCTATCCCCAGCTGATAAGCCCATCAGTTCAGAGGACATCCCCCAGAGCTGGGCTCCTGTGCGTGTTGCACTCTGGTATCTGGGCACCCCTCACCTCCTGGACAAGCAGGGTCAATGAACACATCCCCCACTGCCTTTACACAACTTGTACTCAGTTACTACTAGAGCTTTTGGTTGCCTTTTTTTCCCCATAGTCTAATGCTGGAGTAAAAATGGGAAGAAGAAAATAATTAGCATTAAAAGTTCTCCGAATTTATATTTGACAAGATCAAATTGTGTGCAATGGTACACAAAATACACCTCCAAATCCTTCTGTGTCCTTTTAAACTCTTTGGAAAGGGAATAACCAATGTAGTTGTGTAGGAAAAAAGCCAATTTATTTCAGCATAGAAGGTCTGCAATTCATTCCACATTCACTAAGAGGAATGTGGTTATTGCTCTGTAAGATAAGCCTGGATTGATCATTAACCCCACCCTGAGTGCTGGGAGTCTGGTTCCCAACATTGCCAAGGACCTCCTAAGCCACTGGTACTGAAATAATGGAAAGAAAAAAGTCTGGTGAATAATTTCTTGTCAAGAAGTGATGGTGTAAGTTCCTCAGCTTTTCATACCACCTTGTGACTGGGGACCAGCCTTTGCTCTCTGCACTACAATAATGGGCTATTTGGCATAACACTCTGGAGACAAATCAAGGTAAGAAAAGGTGATCCAGGTGAATGAATCAAAGAACAGCAGAACCATTAAGCCCTTGCACGAGGATGCTCTAAAACTTAAATCCTTTAACTGCTTCGCAAATCACCCAGAATTCCTTTTACAACCCGTAGTTTAGTAAGAATTAAAGTTCTTTTCCTTGGGTAGGAACCTCCAAAGCAAAAGCAAACACGACAGGATTCAAGCATGGCCCATTTCTGCACAGCCCACCAGGCTCTGCTGGCCTGTTTCCCTTCCAAGCTGTACAGGAGATGCTGAGGGATCCCTCCAAGTTCACCACTGCTTTCTGAAGCTGTCACATTCCATCCATCAAGTTTCCCTGGGGAGCAGAAGACACCAAGGCAGGGGCCTTCCATTCTCATCCTTGAGCTCCCTTCATTCCTTTAGCTCCTGGGAATAAGCCCCATTATTGTTCTGTGTATCTAACATGCTACAATATGTGCATACATAACTGTAGGCGACGCGTGAGTTACTTCAGGATGTGCTTTTTCATCCAAGTGCATGTTACTGGTACAAATTCTACATCAAGGTGGAAGGAAGGAAGGCTGCAGAGTGCTCATACACTGAAGCTGAAGGAACTTGTCCTGAACGGAGTTAAAAGATGTTTGTTCCAATGTCCTATGGACAAACTACTCTATCCCATGCACTCCGGCCTGAGCCAGTATTAAACATTCCAGAAACTTGTTGATTTGTTTGGATAGTTAATGGCAAGGCTGATAGCAGCAATGTTTTTCAGGGCCTAGAAGAGAGAAGGAAAAACAAAGTCACTTCTAAGGTTCTCCTTGATCCAAAACGGCAAAGAAATGCCTGTAGGAAATTCAACAGAAATAAATCCCAGAGTGGTTTGGGTTGGAAGGGACCTTAAAGATCATCCAGTTCCACCCCTTGCCATGGACAGGGACACCTTCCACTAACCCAGGTTGCTCCAAGCCCCATCCAACCTGGCCTGGGACACTTCCAGAGATGGGGCAGCCACAGCTTCTCTGGGCAACCTGTGCCAGGGCATCACCACCCTCACAGGGGAGAATTCCTTCCCAATATCCCAGAACAGCATTTGTGAGTAGTTCATTCCCAAATTTCAGAGGCCTGTCGAGGTACTGTAAAGCCCAAGTACCTTAATATCTATTTTATAAACTCCACTGGGCAATCAGAAATCATTCACTGTCTGTCAGACAGATACCACACAGCCACACACCCTGGGGTTGGACAGTCCTACCTGTGCTGTGCAGCGATGAAGATGATCTTCAGTATTTAAGGCAAGCAAATACTCCTGTAGAGATCCAAGCTCCTGCAGCCAGAAAACAATTAGTGAACACCAACGTTTCTACCAGATATCATCTTACTAATTAATATTAAAATGCTGCTCATTAGAGCCAAAGGTATCAGAACGACACACAAGGCTCCAGACTAGAGCACAGTTGGTGACCACAGAAATCAGCTCATTACAGACTGTTCATATGTAATGTTCAAAATCAACTCAAGGAAAACCACATGCAAATGCCTTTAAATTAATTATTAAGCCAGCATTCCTCTCAGTGGATTTAGGGCCTTAACTGCACAAGGAAGAGTCATGGCTTTTACTTAAGGTCCCATGATGGGTGAGACAACAGAATGACACTCCATCAGAATTTGCTGCCAGGCCCCACAAGAGAAGGTTGTTTTATTTTTCTGAAGCTCTGACGGACTTCACCAAGACAAAGGAAAACTACACTCAGTGTAACACTAAACTGCATGTCATTCCCAGCAGTGAGGAAAGGAGGGATACAAATGCAGGAACTGCTTACAGTAACTCTGTTTTCTGTCACAAAGAAGAGTTCTGCCAGTGCACGATGGAGAGGAAGGAGAATTCCAGGCTTGGCCATGTCGTGACACAAGTTGTTTTCCATATGGGTGAAAAGCTGCCAAAGTGGCTTCAACAAGGTGAGGTCACAGTCCCTGAAAAAAATAATTTAAATGAAATTGTGATGAAATAGTGAGTAAACCATGCCTGTTTCTGGGAATGGGGAGGTGGAGAGGGAAAGCAAAACCAAATCAATATTAAGAGAACAAAACCACACATTTGTGACAGGTGGATAAGAAACACAGAAGTATTTAAAATCTAAATTCAGTCAGGTGTTTCAGCACAAAGAATTTCACTCTCAAGCAGTGAGGTAGAGAACCCTCATATACATGATCATGTCTAAATGACTTTTCTAAAGCTGAGTGTACTCCTGGAATGAGGACTATAAAACAAAATAACCATATACATCACTTTGCTAAATGCTCTTGCACCCAGAAATACCCATGCCATACATACTTGAGCTTTAGGACACATCTCCCTTCTAAAACTCAATTACAGGCTTAATGGCACAACTCAAAACAATAACTTAAAAGTTATTCACTTAACAGAGAATCAGATCATCACCATCACTTCACTTCTGCACCATGATTGATATAAGGAGAACAAACTTCTAGAAAACTAATTGAAATTTATCTCTGTCCTGTTTCAGGGTGAGTTTTTTTTTTTTTTTTTGAGGGTGTTTTTTTTTTTTGTGAGTTTTTTTTTTTTTCTCCTTTATGACAATATTTGAACCCCTTGGACCTTTTTCCAAGTGCCCAGCCCAGAGCAGTCACTCACCCCTGGGTGCTGCACTGCACTATCTTCAGGAGCAGGTGGATGGCCTTCAAACGCTGGTGACCCGTCTGACGACACGCCACCCCCACCTGCCATTCCCAGATTTTGGCCAGTGGGAGGTGAGGAATCACCCTTTCCTCAGACAGCATCTGCTTTAGGATTTCAAACCCTGGAAAGAAAAGTCAATTCAAGCAGCTGTTACTTCTGTAGAGAATCATTCAGTTCATACAGTCAGTTTTCTCCATATACTGTATAATAGTACATATACAGTGTATGTGTAACATAAGTACATATACAGTGTATGTGTAACATAAGTACATATACAGTGTATGTGTAATGTAAGTATTCCTCTGGCAAGGAAGAAATATTGAATTAAAATACCAAACAAAAAAATCTGAGACAATTCTATGTTACATCCTGACATTACAACTCTTTTTCTGAGGTACAACTCGGATAAAAAGTACGAAGAATCATATCCAAAATTAAAGTTTTTCCCAAATAGGGCAAAAAAACCACAGGCCCTCACTATTGTGGGATATGCAGTAGAGTTGTGCTGGTGGCAAATTATTCCCCAGCCCCTGTTTAATTAAAAATATTTAAACTCCAAAATAAACTAACAAAACCTTTCATGCTATATCTAGAAATTAGATCCAGAACCAATCTATTTTAATAGCTAACTACTCTTAAAAACACAGTTACAATAATTTCTGTTTTCAATTACGGCCTCTTGGAGCGTTTACTAAATCCTGTGTGTAATTACAGTCACATAATGAGATTTTGAATGCAAATTACATTGTTAGAATTGTAATCTCTGAGTCTCTGTGAAGATTTTGTACTTCTAACATAAAGTCACAGCCAGTAAGAAACATAAGTTGAGCTTCAACTTGACCAAAACTAAGCATGTTGTTTCCAAGACACGGAAAGCAAATTCCACGCCAAGAAAAAGCCATAAGCACAAGTCTCTCAAAGCTCAGCAAAATGACTAAAAAAGGCCCTTTTCAATGCATTCTGAGCAGCACTTACCTGTCTGAAACCTTCCCAGATGACCTACTGTCACTGTAAACTTGTATCCCCACTCAGTGTTACTCATGTCAGAAGTAAATCGGTAGTAGAGCGTGTCTCCTGTGTGCAAGGGAAGGAAGAAAACCCACATTACTTCCCTCTGATTTCATTTTGCTACCTCAAAAACAATTAAAATGAAAAGTCTGTGATGAACTTATCCTAGATACTGTCATTTAAGAGAGATGACTTCTTATTTTTTGATAATTATGAAATGCACAGTAGACTGAAAACACAGGAGGGTTTCCCGTCTCAAGATACTTACAAGAAAGGACAATATTTTTACTACATAGAGGAAGTTAAAGTCTATACTGTACACTTGTAACTTCACTTTTCCAATTGTGTTATCCATCAGTTAAGTTTTATGAAAAAAGAACCTCTAAATAAGCAGTCAAGTTCTTTACAACAACCTTTGAATTCACTGGAAACAAGGTTTAAAAACTTTGAAAGTAAAGTTGCTGCTTTTATGTATCGGAAAATGAAACTACACATCTTTTACCTAGGGAAGAAAATTGTTAAACTCAATCACTTAAAAGTGGAAGAACTATCAATGTTTGACCATTTTATAATCAGACAGTGGAACATTCAAGAGGTTCTTGTCATTGTAGCATCTACAGCTTCACAGACATAAATCCTGGTACTTTGCTGTAAGGCTGCACAAAACACATCCTTACCTACTGTGCTCTGTAATATTAAAGCTGTTAAAACTTAGGATTTCCTTCTGTTCCACAAAAAAATCCTATCACCCCGGGACAAACAGGCTGGTTTTTACTGGGAAGCAGAATTTTCAAAGTTTCATGGAGCAGAAAAATTTTGAAAACACCTTGCAGGATTAAAAAAACCACCAAACTTAAAAACAGTTTCCCTTTTTATCATGAAATGGAACCGATGTTCTCTCCTACTCCTAGGAGAAAGCCCTGCCATCAAATGAAAAGCCTTCAAATGCCTGGCTGCGGCTAAAACCTGCTGAGTGAAATCAAGAGCCTTGATCCAGACACAGCCTGGGCTGGAAAGGAACTTGCACAAGGTGAAACTCAAGTTTCACAGCCAAGGCCGCTCCAAAACAATGGGCCTCAAAAGTTCAGCTCCTTGGCAAACCTCTGCAATTATTTGGGAGGAAAAGGAGGCCAGAAAGCAGGTTCATAAAAATCCAAAGTATTTCTACAGAGCACACATTTGCTTTTAACTGTCACCCTGTAACTGAACAGCACCTTGTAACCCAAAGTTGGCTAAGGAAGCTCCCAAATCTATTTACAGGTGCTGACAGTACTTGGAGTCAAGTTTCCTGCAACACCCCAGTGGCTCAGGGGGTTAAAACAATTAAAAATAAGAAGCAGGGGACTGTGCAGTCTTTGAGCTCCCTGGCATTTGCTACTTACCGTGTTATCAAAAATGTGCTCAGAGAACACAGACTGAAGCTGCCTGTCAAAGGAATGGGTTTTTTTCAGCTGTGCTCTGTGGCACCAGCTGGAGCCAAGGCACTGGCACTGCCTCTCTCTGCTCAGAGCAGCAGCAGAGCACAGAGACAGAGATAAGCCTATCTTTCTTTCTTTCTTTTTTTTTTTAAATAAAAAAAAATATGCTTCCTGTGGAAAGTAAGACAAGGCATAAACAATGTAAGTGAATATCGTGCAGAACAAGGACTGTGTTGGAACAGAATCAAGATCAGAAGTTGTTTCCAGTAGCTAAGAGCACCGAGGGGTGGAAAAAAAAGGTCACAGCACAACAAGAGATAAGCCCACTTTGAAGAAACAATTGCAAGAGCAGCACGTCAGAGCAAACAGAGAGGGACAAGAAAAGGACTGAGTTTTTCCTCCAGATCTCAGGAACATCCACATTTCGCTGTCATCTCTCAGCAGTTTCTGTGGAGTCCCAGCATATCCTGGAGTCGTGGCATATTCACCTGGAAGCTCGAAATCATTCCATTTCTCTGGAGACCCACTGAAGCTGTGCCGATCCTGCTGGAAGTCACTGCTGCTGGACATGAGCAGCTCGTCACAGCCCTCCTCTGTGTTACACTGAGGGTCAAATTTGATTGAGAGGTAGATGGCACCGGGAATGTGAACTTTATCCTGGGAAATGAACACATGAGCTTTGTGTTACTGTATTACCCAGAAGCCACTGAGCTTTCACCATACAAATGAGGGAGACATCAAAAATGTTACAGCATCTCCATGGGTAAAAAGCTATTTGATAGTTTCACCCAGAGCTAATTTAACAGATGTAAAGCATGGCCTATTGTTCACATTAGCTGTTAAACATGTACAATTAATTGCTAGCAATGCTTTGCTCTTTCAAAAGCAGTAATTGCTGCTGATATTGATCTCATTGTCAGAACCTAAGGGTTTATATGCATTTTAAAAATAAAAATCACAAGAGTCAGAGCAGTAGGGATATTAAAAATCCCAAGACTGCCCAAAGGCAATAATTACTTATCAAACTGTATCAGAAAAATGCTTTCAAACAGTATCAAGAAAATAAAATCAGAAACTGTTTGTGTCAGGGGAAGGTAGCCTAAAATGAGAAATACAAGAAAAAAGACACTACTCCTACTTTCATCTAACACCAAAAGATCAACTGAAGCAGATCTGTAGATGGAGGGGTCGGAATACTTGCTCATTGCTTGAAACCACTTACAAATACAATCTGCTTCAAATACATGCACAGTAAAGCTATGCACTTTTCACATGATTGAATTAGGGCTACACTAAAGTGCATTTTGAACATATTTCTTTACAGGGCAAGGCCTCAGTCATCTGAAATCAGCCTTTTCCAAGCAGGACTGGACAGATTTCACAGGTGTTTCAAGCACAGAAGTCCCACAGACACACACGTGGAACTTTGTGAGGCTTCTGTTCCAACCCCCGTGGGGATTTCAGCTGATCCTCAAGTCAGGCCCTGTGAGACTCGCTGAACCCACCTCAAAGTTGGTGTTGTTGTTGTAGGGATGTTGGGATTCCCGCATCTGCACGGCCATTCCGGGCTCCTCCATGAACTGACAGGCTGTCAGGGCCATGGTCCCCAACATGCTCTCCTTGCACCCGTGCAGCACTTTCTGCAGAATCTGGGCAGAATAAAAACCACAGCATTAAATACAGTTTGCTGTCAAAACAACATTCACACACTCACATGCTGATGGCTGACACAAGTCGTTCCCAGTCACGTGGGATTTTGGAAGAGGGAACTGAGGTACAAGCAATAAACAAGACAAATTCACAAATGATGCCTCCAAGCGTCATCTCCATAAGCATAAAAGATTTTACTCTGTCCTCTGTTCCACATCTTTCATTCTTTATCTGGTAAAAACATGACAGATATTGGCTACATCTCTTCCCAGAATTGCTAGAATCATGGCTAATCCATAATGTAATTAATAGGAAACTAAAGCTGTAATCAAATAAGATAAACAACTCTGTCAACATATTAAACAGGTACCTCTACCTTCTACACTTACAGGTTTTGATTTGAACAGAATGTGTCATGTGTTTTAGCTTCCAAATGTACAACTCCATGTATAAGAAGGAATTATTAGTATTAATTAAGTGGCTGTAGTGTTTGAAAGCATTAGATGCAAGAGCTCTGTCTTTGAAAATACAAAAAAATTGCCTTTAAGTCTATCAGGACACACTAAATATAATTCAGAACCATCTGAGTCTCCCTTTTTCTTAGTTTTTAGGAGTGCACAAAAGCTTTGTATCAGGAGTCCTGTTACTCAACACCCTTTCAGGTCATTATAGCAACTGATTATATCTCTTCACCTGCAATCTCCTAACTCCTCCTATAAAATGTAATTCTAGCTCAGACCAACAGATTCACCTCCAAAACAGCCAAAAAATTGATTTCCTGGGGAAAAGGAGTTTAAAAATCACAGGCAGTTCTCTGAATGCATTCTTTGCCTCCATACACTGGCAGAACAGCCTAAGACAAAGGCTGTGCTTTTGTATTTAATGTGCCTTAGCAGATTTTATTCTATCAGTTCATCCTGCCCTTTTCTGAACCCATAAAAACACCCTGGGGCAACAATTTCCATGACATCCTGTGTCAAGAACCAGTTCTTTTGGTTTGTTTTGGACCTGCCACTTATTACCTTAATCTGACACTCCTTTGTTTTCTTACTGGGAGGGCCACTGAGTAATACTTGCTGTTAACTTTTGCATGCTATTTACTGCTTTAAATCTACAGAGAAAGAATAGACTTTTCCATTACTCCTTCTCCCTCAGTGCCTCCACAGGGGAAATATTCAGGATGAAGAAAACCAGTTGGTTCCTCATACTGAAGTTATTCCATGGTTCTAATAATCCCTGCCACTCTTCTCCAGGTCTCTCCCAGTTGTACTGCATCTTATTTTAATTTTTTAATGAGATGAGGGAGTCAGGTCAAACACTTAATCCAGATGAGAGTATAGTATTGGTTCAGTGGCTTATCAATGCCTTCTGGTTTATTTTTAATTCCTTCTTTGAAGCTTCCAAGTGCTCCACTTGCTTTGACTGCTCTGAAGCCTTGACCTGCCACTTTCATTAGAACATTCCATTGTAATTCCAAGAACCCTTCCACCACAGTAACAGGTATTACAATACACACATTGAGACCTAACAAAAAGTAGCTTTCAAAAAGCACTGCCTATTTTACCAATTTCCACAGATTACCATCTAGATTGCCTATTTTCAAAATAAATTGCCTATTTTACCAATTTCTCTTTCATAACTGGAAGAGTTGTCTCCAAGGAGCTCCTTTTTCCATTTTCTGTTAACAGAATCAGTACATCAAGACACCGACAGATTCCAACTACTGTTTCAGAACTAATTTAAATTTTGGAGTTTCAATTGAGTTAAAAAAAGGAACTGCAAGTATTTCTGTTAGTCAGAGTCTCATGGCTTGTAGGCACAGGTTTTGCTCACGTTGTCTGAGTGAAATCTCCACTTACTTTTTCCCACAACTGCTTCTCCTCCAGCTGCATAAGCATGTCCAGGATGTATGTCATGTGGGCTGGGCCACTCAGGTCTAGGATTTCCTCATTGATTGCCACATCATCAGGCCACTCAGCCAACAAGGATGCCAGCACATGCCTGGCATAAAGAACTGCAATTGCCTCATTGACACGATACAGGTAGTCCCTCACAGCCTTTTTGCTTCTGGAGTCCAGTTCCTTGTGCAGGAGGATTGAACTCTTGGTGCGGCGCTGCTTGGCATAACTGAGCTGGAGGTCACTCTCTGTGTTGGTGATCAGCTTCTGGGCAACTGGGTTGGTTTCTTCTGTTGCTTTATCACAGAGTACAGGCTTGGACTGTAAAAAGAAAAAATAAAAAAAAATAAAAAAGGCAAGTCTGAAAACAGGCTGTCAGTAATTTGCTTCTTTATGTTTGGATGTCTCACCAGGCCATCAAACTGCAAGCTGGGTTTACAAATGAATTTGTTAAAGAGCACAAAAGTGGGATCTCTCATGTGGCTAAAAAGACAGATTTCCTCAAAAACACTGGTTTTGTTAACAGTCAACAGCTCTCACTATTACAGAATCACAGAACATGCTGAGTTGGAAGGGACCCCCAAGGACCATCGAGTTCAACCCTTAGCCCTGCCAAAGGCTACATGACTGTAAACAGCAGTGGAAGCAGCAGTTAGAATTCTAACCAGAAAAGTGTTAATTTAAGCTGACCTACAGAGGTAAAGCAACCAAGCTGTGCCACAGAATGAGGCAAGCTGAGAGGGACCTTTGGAGATCATTTGGTCCAAATCTGACTTAAAGCTGAGACAACTTCAAAATCAGGGCTTTGTCCAGTTTAAGTTTGGAGAATTTCCAGGGGTGGATATTTCACAGCCTCTGTATAAGCTGTTAAAAGGCCTATCTTTTTTTTTTTTTCTTATAATTATGTGAAACTACTTCAGGAAGCTGCTTCCACTTTGCTGTGCAACTGATAAACAGCTGCACTGGTGACACCAGCCAGGAACAAGCACCCAAAATAAAGCAAAGAGCTGTGGGACCCTGCTTTGAATGCAAAACCTAAAGCTTGCAAGTGTAGTGTCTACTTTAAGATAAATTCACTGCCTCTTTGTTCTGCTGAACTCACTGTAAGATAACAGGGATCTGCTGAAACAGTAGCATGGCACAAGCTTACAGCAATTAGATACAATCTCACTTGTGTAAGGGGAGGAAATTACAGCCTGCAATCACAATTTGTCCTCCTAAGCTGAGAATCAAGTTCTTTTACTTCCTTAAGGAAGGAATTACAAGGAAGAAATATTTGCTTCTCGTTGCACCTGCTCATTAATTTTGACATAAAACATTAATAACAGATTATTTCAGACGTTAAAAAAATTATCTCAGGTTTGAAGTTACCAAACAGAACAGAAATCACTCAGTGCCTAAATTAACTATCTCACAATTGCTCCTGTTTGTGGAGATGAACCTACCAAACATGGTAAGATGATCATATCTGTATCCACTGCCTTGGAACTCTGCTCCTCCAGCCTCAGGCGTTTGCTGGGCTGCCACTTCTGGGCCAGGGTTCGGATCCTCTCATCCGTGGTTATCACATCTCCATCGAACCTTGGCAGGGGCAAAACAACAGCAAAAAAATACACCAATGTGTTTTGAAAGCAATGCAAAGTAAATTAGTGCAATTAAAAGTAAATTAAACCTCCCCACCTTCTGTTTTGGAAAGATTAAACTTGACCTGTTTTTACCACGTGACCTGGCTCCCCTGTGCTAACAAGCCAAAGGGTTTAAGTGTTATAAAATTGCTCGTTTCTGTGAGAACACAGTGTCTCCATGGCATGCTCTGAGTACTGGAAGCCACATGGAAGCTCTTGATTCCTCCTCAGTTTGCAGAATTTAGAGCCACAGTAGATCTTAATATGGGAGTTACCACACAGAGAAGAACACGTGACGTGTTTCAGAAGATGGTGATTTGTTTCCACAAATACACCTCACTAGGAGTTTATTGCCTTACTTTTTCAGACATGAAAACCAAATTGTATCCTTGGAACAATTTCTGAAGATTTTAGGTTTTCACCCACATCTAGCAACTGTCTTTCTGCTGGACCCAGACTGTCACATACCTCTTTTGAACCTCCAGGAAAAAAGAATCTGTTCTTTTCATCTGCAGCTCATACATGGCTCGAAGAATATGGAGAGGTGCATTAAGTGCATCATGTGTCATCTGAGAAAGGAGCAAGAAAACAAAAAAAAAAGATATTATATGGGAAAAAGAAATTTGAGGTTTTTTGAGGATGTCATAGTACTATTTTCCCACCTATAGGCAGAGAATTAATGAACTTAATATTTGGGTTAATAAAAATGAAAATTAATTCAGCAAAACACTTTCTAATGATTTTGTAGCATTCCACTGCTGTAATTCTATTTTATTTTCTTTTGAGAATGATACACTGAAATCAGACCTATATTCTGTAAATTTACCAGAAAACCAGCCATATAAACTACCAAATGTTTTACGAAACTAGAAATTCACAGTAACTTCAAAGGAGGTAAACTAAGTTTAAATACCAAGAAGCATATTTTGGTGGCTTCATCCAAACCCTCCAGAGGGTCAAGTTTGTTCTGCTCTACATCAACAGGACCAACAACAGGCTGCTCCACATCTTGGTCTTGTTCCCTTTCTTCCCGTTCAGTATCCTCCTGTTCAGCCAGGGAACTGATATCTTGCTTTGAGGAATACAGCATTATTGACAAAATCTGTACAGAAAAAAGGCAGCATATGGTGTGACAGCTGTAGATATTATTAGTGTATCTGCAATCAGCATTTAAGAACATTATCAGATCTGGACAGTGTTTAACACATGCTATTCTAAAAAGAAGCAGCACCTAAAAAAAGAAAAACTCCCAAAACATTTCCCACTTCACAAATGAGTTACACCTTCCAGGGTGCTGCAAAGACAACTTCAGTGATTAGCTGAGAGCGTGAAAAAATTTGAGAAAATTATTATTTAACCATTTCAATACATCAAAGGTTTGAGGATTCTCACAGAGCAAAATGACTGTCACCAAAACGCCAGTGATGCCCTTCCACACTCTTCTCCTTTGAAAACATCCCTCTGGCTTCAGCAGAGCTACAGTCCCACATATCAATTAACACAACTCTTGCCCAAGACAAAACACAGCCAACAGCTGAACCACACTTCTCTCTCAGGAATTAACAATCCTTCTGCCAGAACATCCCCACACATGACCATGTCCCCATCTGCACTGCAGCAGCACCTCGTGCTCGTCAGGGAGCAAGGCAAGGCATGCTTTGCTTTGAGATTATTACTTATTAAACTGAAGAATGGAAGAATTATTTTTTTAAATGGAAGAATTTTCAAGAACAGCCTAAATAAAATCCACAAAAGCAACTGAGTAGATGATTAATGCCTCATCTTGCACATTTCTTTCAAATATAATGAAATTAATTAAAATCAGCCCCTGCTTCAAAGAAGTTGGACTATTATCTACACAGTTATGATGGACAGAGGGAGGCAGATTGAGGGATACAGTTAAGTGAACATATTTTAGGACTAATTAGAAATACTCTTGAGACTTCCCTCCCAGAAGGGAAGTGCAGTGCCATAAGTTTTGAGCTGCTGTGTGTAGCCTGACTTCCTAAAGTGTCACTTTTCTTACCTCCAAGTCTCGCAGAAGCCAGGTCTTACTGAAGCCAGTTCCTTTGCTACATTTCTTCACTAGAAGCTTGAGCAAACCAGACTGAAGAAAGGCAGCTTGGACTTCCTTGAAGCCATGAATCTACGCACACACAGACACACACAAATAAATAAGAAAAAAGGGAACAATGCATCACAATGCTTGTGAGGCCTTGTCACACAGCCTCAGATAGATTTCCTGCCAGATGAACTACATTGGGAACCCTTTTATTTCCCTAAAACACAAATCTCCACTTCAAATCCCTTAAGGGGATCATCCAGGACATGCACACAGTAGTAACTGAATGTCTGTTTTGTTCTGACAGTCAAAAAAAACACAGGTTCCCTCTTCAAATACTTCAGGAGTGAGAAAAGGGGAATGTGAACCTCACTCCATAAAGTGTTCTCTCTATGAATTTCTTCTTCAGCTTTCATGAATGGTTGGCCCCCAGAGAGGAGAAGCAATCCAACTCCCAGCTCAGACTCACAAATGCTGTTTAAAGCCCAGTAACATTTTCACCCCCCTCCAGACTGGGAATGAGAGGAGCCAGCTGTGAGAGAAATGCCCTTGTAGGAGTTCCCCAACGTGCTCAGTCAATCCCCAAGCTCCTGTAGTGCAGGGTAGAACATGAATTGTTATTTATCTATAATAGTCTAATGCCAGATACCTTCAGAGTTCTGTAAAGCCCCTTCAGAGCCAGTGACAAGACCCAGGTTGTTTCCACTGCCTCAGCATAGCTGCTGTCCAGGCTGGTTTGCAGGAGGTGGGTGGATATGAGGACAAAGTGCTGGAGGTACTGTCTCAGCTGGGTCTGGGAATCACTGCCCTCTTGTTCACATTTCTGAATCAACTGATAGTCTTTCACTACAACAGAGAACAAACACAATGTTCCAGGTTCATTTTCAAATGTTGTGGAGTCATCTCCTACCAGTAGATATGAGTAGGCTGAGACATGATCACAATCCCTACATGAATTGTGTTCTAATAAAGGTCTTATACTGAAATTACCTCAGCCAAGAAAATATTTCATTTTTTCAATGCAAATTAAAAATCTCAAGGTAGCTCTTGGCAACAGCTGATTGTCTGCACATATTTGCACATTAGCAGTACAGCATTAAAGCAGCACAGGTTGCATTTTACAATTAAAATGGGGAAAGTTTTGATACCTGCAATTGATATGATGAAATAAATCTTGCCAGTCTTACTGTTTAAAATGTCAACAGTTTAAAAAAAGAAAAGCTTTTATGTTCAAAATCTTCCTTCAATATCAAAAAGCAGTTTAGTCTGTTGATTTTTCCAAATGTCTTTTACACAACTTCAACAGTCAAATCTTAGGACAACCTTTGCTTTATTAACTTCACAATATCAGGTCACGTATCCCAAAGCAGAAAGTTTTTGCTCCTAGGGATCCAACTAATTTGTTCTATGTTAAACATTTAACTTGGTCTCAGATTTTAGGGGTATCCAAACTGTTTTTAAAGTAGCAATTGTTTTAAAACACTAAGCACAGGTTTGAAAAGGATAAGACAAAAGCAGTAAGCAAATCTCAAAACAGGAAGAGTTGCTGAGATTTCTCAGTTTAATAGAATGGTCTCAACAGTTTTCTAAATCTTTTTTCGAATAAAAATAAATGCCAGAGTTTCAAAAAGAAAACATGTCTTCCCAACCATTACTGCAGAAGCTTCACATTTTGTTTGTGACCTGCAAGTAAAATTAGCTGAGGCAGAAAATCAGACACCTTACTAATAATGGAATTCAAACTCTGCAGACCCACACGAAGTGGTCTAGATAAAAACATGCTTTTGGGCTTCCATAAGAAACTGTAAGGCAAGACTGTGTGATCCTCTGATAAAACAAAAATGTCACAGAACCTGTTTTTCTCTTGCGGGTTTTGATGTCTACAACCACGGCCCTGTTTTTCTCTGTGAAATGTTTCAGGATGATCACGTTGTGAGGCTCGTTGGCATTGTCCATGTACACAGAACGAGTGCCCATACACAGCACCTGAAATGGCAGCAGAATTTCAGTCATCATTTGGAACACTCATTTGCAAACACACAGCCATGCATTATATTGGTTACATTTGCTTATATTGGTATTGTATTTTTTAGCTGAACCCTCTGCTTGCTGCCAGATATTTGCTTCATCTTTAGAAAACAGCTGTTCACTTCTATAAAATAAATGCCTGCAACAACCAACTTAATGCTCCATAGGCAATATATCAGAGTTAGGAACATCAAGAGTGAGACTGGATTGTTTTGCTTGTATAAATTTATCAAACATATCAAGCTTTTCTTGCAGTAGTTCTAAGTAGCATTCAAAGAAATGCCAGGGAAAACCAGCCTCATTATTCTTGATTAGATCAACATTTTGTACAGATTTGATTAGATCAAACTGTGCACAAGTGGAAAGATGTGAACTCTGGCACAGAGTGTTTTGAGAGTTTATAATGGATGTCCCCAGTCGATGAAATCCATCGTATTTAGAAATAAACACCTAAAAGCTTTAACCAATTTCATCTGCTTTAGTACAAATAGGCCACTTACCTCAGGAAACCCAACCAGCACCAGTAAAGTGAAGATATTGGTGTGTTTTAGCTGGAAGGGCAGCTGCTTGATGCAGTGGTCAGTGAAGGCAGCGATCACACTGTGCCACTGCACGGAGGAGTTCAGGGATCGAAGGATATCTGCCATGGAACTCGCCCAGTCCAGGCCCACACGACTGCAAAGCAAGAGCAGGTTGCATTAGGGGGGGCTGACTACACTTACCTGGAAATGTTTTTCCCCAACAGAGTGTATCACTCTTAATCTGTCAGAGCTGAAGCTTTCATATCGTTACAAAACAGTTTTTCCAAATATTTGAAGCTTTCACGCCAGCTGACATGTTAATTCTGTTTGGTTTTTCATCACTAGAGTGTAAATACTCCTCTGTTTTCTGAAAGGGTTTACAGTCCCAAATCAAAGTGTGCCTGAACATTGTCACTGTTAATTCTGAATTTTAGTTTAGAGCTCAGAAGTTTTTGCTGGCATGACAGCGAGTGGTTTATTTCCCATGTATGTGACCACCTGCTCGCTCTGGGATCACACAAACAATCCAGAGGGACTGGCCTCCTTGCTCTAAAGTTAGTTTTGGAGAAAATCCTTTCCCTTAGCTGATGCTCTGGATATTCTGCCTTTCCATTTCATATGTTTTTCTATTTGTTTGTGAACCTTCCCTGTGAAACAGCAGCTACACTGAAAAATAAGTCACATTTAACAGGCACAACGTTAATCTCAGAATGCTTGAGAGCTTTCTCAGGAGCTTCAAAATCTGTCCCTCCCTGCTGTTTCCACTGCAATCTTACTATACAAAAACCTGTCTCTTGAATACTCTCACATAAAAGGGCCAGATCCAGAGTTCAGCACTGGTGATAGTTACAACAGGACACACTCTCCTCCTTTCCCAAGTTACACAAGAGATATACAACAATGCAAGAGAATTAACATCATATAAAAAGTATGGGGCTGTATTTTGGTTTTCCTCAAAGTCTCCAACCTTCCTTCTTCCTCTAGGATATGCTATGTAGGCAAGCACAGGAAATAAAGCCACTTTTCAGCAGCCAGCCTTCTTCTGGAAGGAAATTAAGATTCCCACTGCAGCAAGGGCTGCAGATGCTAAACCCTTTCCATGATCAGGGTACAGGTTTAATTGATTTTCAATTAAAAAGCCTCTATGCACAAGACACCCATGAAAGAAAATTACAAGTCATCAGAGATTAATTAATTGGTTTAAAGGAAAAAGCACCTGTCTAAACACACAGCTCCCAGACTGAACAGGAGATGAGTTGTCTTCCATCCTTCTGGCATTGTAGACCCATCTCCTGGTACAAACAAATTGTGTTTGGCTGAAAGGATTTTAGTCACTGCAGCATCCACTTCTGCAGGCATAAGCCTCAGGATTAACTGGCCCAGAAGTCCCAAGGTTAAATGATAAGTTTCATTTAGGTGGCCAGCATTTGAGATTACAACGTGAAACATCAGTGGAAGTATTTGTTCCAGGTTCATCAAAGACATTGTGGAGCCCTACGGAAAGAGAAAATCCTCAGTAAGGCAGGGAAAGAAAACAAGATTTTGAGTCAAAGTCAGCACATACAAAAGCTTCTGCTCTAATGGTCTTTCAAACAGGAAAAGAGGAATGAAGAAATTATGTTCCTACTTTGGTTGTTGGCCTGTTAAACTGACCTAAACTGAAGATTTAAACCCTGCAGGTGTTGAACAGTTAAGACAAACTGTTCACAGATACAATTCCCTTCCCTCTCTCCCCCCCAGCCCTTATGACCTCAGTAATGTGAAATGTCTTAAGACATTCTAATTCACATTTTATAACACATAAGCAACAAGAGCCCATTTCCCACACTTAATTCACTATGAATTTTATTCATGTTACTGGTTACACCTAGAAAACGACCCAGATTGAAGTGAAAAGAACTAACTGATTTGAAAGGTGGTAACATAGCAGCCAGCAGTCCCAGAATCCTCTTCTGAGAGCATTCAGCAAAAACTTGTTCCTGGCTAGGTATTAAAACCTTCTCCGCTTGCTTCTGGGCTGAATCCTCTGAGAGGGAGTCACCTGCTGTTTAAATAAAAACAAAAGAAGAAAATACCCCAAGTGACATTAAAAATAAAAGAAATATGCGAGAGCTTAATTTTTATAATTAAAATCTAAAAATAAATAGAACTTTTTAGAAAAAATAAAAATTTGAGAAAAAAATCTTTATAATAAAACACAGTAGGTAAACAGATTTACATCATCTACTAAAAACATATAAAGACCAGTGCTACAGACAGATCCATTGAACAATCATAATTCTTACAATACTAATTTTAACAGGATAAGACACCGAATTTCTGGTTCCAAGCACATCAGAACACACAAATATTGTGTTAGGCCAACAGGAACTTTGATGTCTATACATGAATATGTATCTGTGGGAGTCTACTCTGATTTCTAGAATCCTTTAAACCAGCTGCAAGGTAGTTGTTCAAAGCAATGTGCTTGGCAGCTTTCACAAAGCAGAGTTTGCTTGCATTAAAGACATTTGCAAATATGCAAAACTGGATTAGGAACAAAAAGACAGCTGTTTGCTTTGCATATGAATGGGTATTCCTGTGACAGGGAAAGTGAGGAATAATTTTTTACCTGCTGGAGAAACAGTTTCATCGATAGAAAAGTCTGACTCTTGTCTCACAACAGCTTTCTTTGCAAAGACAGCTTTGCTTTCACTTCCTTGTTTTCCTGCTTTCTCTTCTGCAGGAGACTGGATTTCCTTGTGAGCACCTCCTTTCCCCTAAAAGTAAAACAAAGGTACTAAAAGATTAAAACAAAATTTAATACCTGCAGAAACAAGCATGGAAAGAAGTCAGTCATCTGCACTTGACAAACATTTTTTTCTACAAATATCAAAACCTCTTATTGGTTAATAACTTCTTGATGTATTCATGTCCTAAAGTTTCATAAAGTTAAGTTTATTTATTTTCTTGTATCTCTGTGCATAAAATTATTACACTGTAATAGTTTTATACACTGAACAAACTGTTTTATACACTGTGTAAAACTGTAGGAAACCCATTTTCCTACTTAAACAGTGCTACCAACCAGGGGAAATGACAGCCCTTTCAGAAAGAATGATCTTTATCCCTTCCCTCCAATGCTTCTGTGAATCAGTTTTCTCTAAGAGGTGATGCCCCTGTCTTTGATCAGCTGGATCTAATGAAAAAGTGAACTCATCAACAACTGTCCCCTAACTTTTACCCACAAATGAAATCATTACTATCCATTATTTCAGTTACAGGTCCAGAAGAGGATGTTTAAGCACCTGAAGATCACACATCTGATATCAGGAAGTAACAGGTACTCACATTGCAATGCACAAAGGAGCCTGTGCTGGGTTTCTCATCTCTTCCCTTCCCTGCTTTATCACCAGGATGCCTTTTTGGAGCACTGTCTGTGGCAGGACTGCCTGAAACAGTGTCATTCTCTGAGAAGGATTCATCTTCTGGTAACATGCAGAGGAGAGCTAAATTTTTCAGTCCTGAGAGCAAGAAATTGTAAAAGCTGTTGAGTGGCAAGACGGGCAAAAAGCAGAACTGAAACATTTTAAAAGAGAACTGCCAACTTCTCACACACTTCTTTTGAATATCAACTCCATCAAAAAGATGTTTCCAATCATGTTCATTTAATTATGTAGTTCCATTAAGTACTAATTCCATTAACAGTGATGAACAGGTGGTGACATCTTCCACCACAAAGATACCATAGGGATAGAGGTCTTAATTAATTTAAGAAAGTGTTAGAGATACCTGCCAACAGTGTAAATGATGAAAGGTTAATTAAATTGTCTTATCTTTGAATCTTCTGATCACTCAAATATTTGTACAACAAAACTACATGTTACAAACAGGTTAAATAATATGAGTATGCAAAAGTACTTGGTGGTGGTATTTCAGCTGTGTTAGAGCTGCTCACAAAAACTACCAACAAACTTATTTGAATTTCAGTCTGGAATTTTTGATACACTCAACATAGGTTGAATTTGTATCGCCCTGTTTTCTGTAGTAGCTCTTAGTTCACAGAAATCCCCATTTCCAGACAAACAAACATCATCCCCAGAAACTTCTCCTATCACAAATAAGGTTAAAGAATTCTTCCCAAGAGATACAGAGCAAAAAGCCTTTTCCTCCAAGTTATTTGCTGTCCTTCAGCTGTCACTAACACGTTACTAACAGAACATGAAGCTGTAAAGAGATCAGTCAATACAAGAGACATGATGGAAAAAAAAACAACCAAAGAGTTGCCAAGTTGTCTTCAATATTTACATAAGCACAAAATTAATTTTCTCAAGCTCTCCATTTTCCACGTTCCAGTGACCCTGAACGACACTTGTTCTACATTTGCTTTCTACATAAACAGTTATTCTCAGAGAAGTACACAGTGGCTTCCCTTTTCCTTTGGAAACTTTGGAGTGAGTAATGGCAGACTTCTCTGACACTTGCAGACCCCATTGTTTGGGAGCAGCAGGAGCTGACTCACCCTTTCCGTGCTGCGCTTTCATCAAGCAGTCCCCGATGAGCTGGATGCACTGATGCTGCAGAACTCGGGCATGGCTGAGGACCTGGGAATCCAGCCTCTCTCCTTCCACTTCCTCCCCATTTGCCAGATCTGCACTGTAGAGGGTCAGAGCTGCAAACAAGAGCCAGGAGTAGTTGTGGACGTAGGGCTGGATGAGGCGCTGCCGGTCGCTGATCCGGATGGTCACCATGGGATACACAGTGATGCTGTGGGTGGGCAGGTGGCTGCAAGGAGAAGGGACAGCAGTTAGAAATGCAGCTGTTTTCCTGTTAACCAGTGCAGTCAGTAACACACAACACCTTTACAGGAAACCTTTAAGACCCAACACATTCCAGAGGCTCCAACTGTGGGCCTGTTTTTTAGGATCTTTGGTGTCAAGCACTGAAAACTTATCTACACACAGCAGTGTTCAATTCTTCTATCCTGTCATACAGGGCTGGTAACTCTCCTCCTGTAGCTTTCACAGCCATGGTCAGAAAAGAATTCCTACCAAGTTACTTCAAAGGTTGAGGCAGGTTTTCAAACCACAGAGATTTTTGCTGAACTGGTCCTGTATTTGCCACATTTCCCCAAAGGACACCAAGGAAATGTTCTGACGTCAGGCACAGCCTTGCAGGAAGCCCCATGAGAAGGACTGATTGTACTTTGATGTTAATTATCTTTTTCTGCCAAGTGTGGGGGGAGAAGAAAATGACACATTTAATACCTGTCAGAGTATTTCTTTGCGTGGTAGCACCCATAGCAAAGGTCAAAGTCATCACACACGTTGCAGTTCATTCTCCGACCTATGATAACTCCTTGGCAGTGATCACAGGCATATTCCATGTTAACCATTTCATGGTCATCCTCATGGCCTTCAGGTTTAACTCCACCTGTAAGGAAAGATCACCCTGTAAAACCTCTTTGATAAAGGACCTTTCCTGATTCAGATTAGGAAAAGAAAAATTCAGCATTTCTGAAGTACCCACGAAAAAAGCGTTTGACTTTATTTCATGTATAATTCAGAAGACACTACTTTGCCTTCGAGCACAGGGTTCTGAGGGGTTATTTAATGGCTCTCACCCAGGAAGCAGGTTTTACACAGGTCCATGTCGTTGCACTGCAGGCAGCGGTACCGGTGCCACGGCGCGATTTCGTCGCAGCCGTCACAGGATATGTCCACGTTCAACAGGTCACAGTAACGAGCTACAAACATGTGCATCTAGAGCAAGACATGGACACAGCTTGCTTGAGTATTATTTTCTGACTTTGAGAAAGCCTGTTTTAGAAAGCAGAACATTGCCCCTGCTAAAAATGGACGGGGATCTTTTAATCACTTTTTTTTAAAGTCTACAGGGAGCCAGAGAACCAACTCATGAAAATTCAGTTTAAGCCAGATTCCTTTAGGCTTTTGAAGGTCTCCTATCTAACCCTTCTGCAGATAAATAAACAAAACATCAGGTCACCTTTCTCTGCTTGTCTGGGTCAGCTTGAGCTATCTTTTCATACCAGGTCTCAAACATTACATCCTGACATTCATCCATCCATTCACAGTTTTGCTTGTAGTCTGCAATTTCATCTTCTTCACTCCACTGACTAAAAGAAAAGTAAGCTTTAAATTAAGTCTGAATGCAATCAGGTTTCCCTTTAATAAAATTTTATCTTTTTTTTTTAAAGAACCAAGTGCTATAACATGGTAATAAAAACAGAATTGTGAGAACTCCCATTCACCTGGTTAATAAATGACTACATAGACAGCAGCTTCTTGCCTTTGTGACATGTTCTTAAATACATATGGAGATCAGAAAAATCAGAAAAATCTACACTTATAAAACTTCTGAAATGCTGGCAGGTCAGATGAGACATTTAAAAGCTTTTTGGCCTTCACATTTGCCCATGTGTAAGAAGTACATCTAATATAAAACTGCAACATGAAGGTGTTAAAAACATTTATCAAGGGAAGAACCAGCATTATCTACCTCCTGCTATACTGCTAAACAACTGAAGTGTTCCAGCAGCAATCAGGTTAAAGATAAAATTTTGATAAGTTTCTGCACTGGCAAGGCTGCAAAAGAATTCAAATAGTTCATTTAAGCCTTTGGATACTGGCCAAAATTATGCCATACTTGTTAATAGTAGTTTTACTGCTTGTTCCAGCACAAAGTTCAGGAGCCTTTCTGGGTAAAATGGTATCAATATTTAGTACCATGTGAATGCTGCATCCTTCCTGACTCACCAAATGACACTGTCATGGATACTTATGTTCTCCTGTGATGTTGTCATGAGGAGATGTGGCAACTGAATCTCAACAAAGAAGGAAAGATCACTTGGCTCCCAGCTCATATCCAGGAGGTGAAGGAGAGCTGTCTGCACACAGGATAAGGCAGGAAGCAACGACCTAAATAAAAGCAAAAGACAATAAAACATGACCTAAGTTGAAATGGTGTTTGGGGAGTAGGGCAGACACCTATACACTGATTTTCAAGTTTTACTTTGCATTAAAATGAATAACTCAGGTTTATCAGTGTATTAACTTACACAATTTAGAAGGCATAGACTATAGAATCTGAAATAAAGGTGGTGTCTTTATGGGTTCAGTTAAGATGGAGCTTATGCTATTGCCCCAGCATCAGCAAGAGGGTTTGTCTCTTCTCTGCAGTACATTTGGGAGGAATTTGTTCTCTTAGAAAACTTTGCCATCTTCAGTCAAAACTGAACAAAGGAGTTGAGAGTTACTGGCAGAGAGACTGACATTATAGTCACAAAATTCCCATTTCTTTAGGACACACAGCTATAAATCCCCCAAATTCTAACCAGAATGTTACAAAACATGAGTTTTAACATTAAAGTATGGTTGCAGAATTGTCATATTTATCATGGCATCACTCTTGCCCGAGTATTCCACAATAAATTTGCTATTTCCAGTATTTTACTACTAAGCTTTGAAAACACTTTGTGGAATTATAACTACAAAATGCAATAATTCAAGTTTTTAACACTGATAAATTTATTGTGGTTTCCTGCATAGTAGTAATAAAAAGCCAACTTGGCATTTTTGATCACAAGATCCTTATTTAGTTCTGTAAATAATGTGAAGTATAGTTTGATTAAGTCAAAATTAATTAAGGCATTAAACAACAAATAACAAATGATATGGGAAGAGGTGTGGAGGAACAGTGAAAAAAAATCACAGAAATAAGGCAAGAATTGTACTGTACCTGTCATTAATAGCACTAAATCCCTTCACAGAATTAACCAGGAATAAAACAAGCTGATAGTAGGACTCCCGAATCTCTTTGTGTAGCTCAGCACCACAACCTTCCAAGTTTCCAAAGTAGCTGGAAATTAAAGAGTCAGTTTAGTAACCTAGAATTCATTGTTATATTTTAGGTAGGATGGTTTGTAAAAATTTTACAAACAGGCTATTTTTAAACCCCTCCCCAAAAGTGGGAAGAATGTTGTGTTTTATTTAAAATGCAGTCTGGTAGTTTCAAACAAAAATAAAAGAATCCTGTACCAGAGATCAGAAGGAACTCGTGGCACTAATGATGGAACATTCCTTCGAATTAAAAAGGTCCTTTACAAAAATCTAAACAAGATCTTAAAGGAAGTCAGTGCACTGTGAGATGACCATGGAGAGCTCCTGACAAGGGAGAAGCCAAGTGACAGAGTTGACACACCACAAAAATGAAACCTAAATTTATGAACCAGAGCAGCACAGTATTGGTTCCTGATCTGAGACAGAGCTTTCTAGTTGTATACAAAATTTGGAAAAAAAAAAAAAAATTCCAAATTGTCTTTCCTTACGTAGAACAACAACTGCACAACCACATAATTGATATGATCTCTTTTGGCTCTTTTCCCTGGGTGTGGGAGCATGTCCAGGAACTGGTGCCAAGCCAACAGCACTGCAGACCTTGGTTTGACATCCATCCCTTTCACCTCTGGCACACGAGTGGAATATGCCACCCCACAACAAAACTGGTCTGGTACAGGTGTCACACCCAAAGTTATGAAAATTCATGAAAAAGCAAATGTTACAGCGTGCACCAATCTTGGATGTCATTCTGCCAGACAGGTGTCATCTTGATTTACAAAGTAAGTTCACAAAAATTATAAAGATGCAATGCTACCTAAGTAATTACAGGTTAAATTAGTTGGATCACTACAGGTTTCTCTTAGATGACAAAGAAACCAATCTAGAACCAGAGAGGAACTATAACTACAGCAATAAGTGAAGACTTCAGTCTTTTTGAGTCTATTGTGATCTGGTTGGGACTGTAAAGATGTTTCTGGGTGACTCAAACACATGATACCTACTGGCATGAACAGCTGTGCCACCAAGTCCCACTTGAAAATAATACTTAATTTTCCTTTTTTTAACTGAAGCACACAAGGTATGCACAGCAGCCTGAAAACTAAACCTGAAGTCGTATTTTTATTATCCACGTGGATTGAAAAGCAATAACTTTCTACCGTTTTCAACATACATGAACTGGGGGAGCACAAGGACTAAGACATTAAATCACATGGCTGAGATTTATCCAAATAACAACCTACTTTGTGAAATCTTTCTGGCAGGCCAGAAGTTCCAGGAGGAAGAGCACACAGGGAGGGTGAAAGCAGTGTGGCTGCCCAAGTGAGTTGAGGCACTGGCGGATTGTCTTGAGCACTTCCATGATACTCTGCCCTTGGGATTTTCTCAAAGCAAGAACCTTTAAAACACTAAGAGAAAAAAAAAAAATAACCAAAACAATGAAAACTTCAGAATAAATAAATCACAGTTCAAGAAGCCTTTGTATCTAAATTTTCAGTTCTGTTTCAGCAGTTGGGTGACTGACAGAGTTTCAAACAGAATCCAGCAATTCCTGCACCACCCCACGTTTTAGAGCCCAAAACAGACAAGCTGAGAACAGGAAATCTCTCTTTTGATTAACATTTTCAGAACACCAGGTAACTTGAGATGGAACCACTCTCTGTGTGGTATCAAGGATTGGTAACAGTGATACACCATGTCTTTGCTGTTTGTAGATAAAACACAAAATGCCCCTGCAAACAAATCTCAGGAAGCAAGACAATAAATTGCCAAATAATTGTTTTTTACATTCTGTTCTACATGATAGAAGCAAATGAAATGAAATAGGACTCTCTGAGCCACTACCTGGTGATGAATAGCTGAAGTCTGATACCTAAGTCTGACAACTATTCATAAAGCAAATGTTTTTCAATACTGTCTTGATGCTAAAATATGTTTTATTCCTCCTGAAGAGGTGTGAAGATGAGCTTCTGTATTTTATAATGGGCAACATTTTCAATTTGCTTACCTCTCATGTGAAAGGGACTGATCCTTTATAAAGTCTAATATGTTCTTCAAAATAGGGTACTTTTCCTTTACAGTAGGCACAGGTCTTGGCTCCTCCATGGATCTGAAGGACAGGAGCCTCAGCCTTCCCCTGCTCAGCTGAGACTTCCTTGTAGGGGTGGAAGGAGGTGATGATACATCTTCCTGCTGGGAAACTGCATTTTCAACAGGTTTACTATGAAATGCAGGTGCTGCTTCTGTTGGGAGGGGCTCTGGAACTTGTTTAATCTTCAGCTCAGACTGTGATGTTTGGTCCCCCTCTTTTGAAACAGGGTGAGTTCCTGCACTGGGTGAATGTGCTGCCTGGAAGTCTGTGTCCACAACTGAACCTTTTCTTTGGCATTTATCACTGACAGGCTGCTGGGGGTCATCAATGTCTTGGGCTTCCAAACCGTCTGAAGCAGAATCTTTCGTCTTTGCTCTTACAGGCAAAAAGTTCAGTAACAAAAGGCTCTTCTGCATGCAGAGTTTTGCTGCAGCACAAAAACAATAACAGTTAAAACCATGACAATTGAACAGCAAACTTGCTGTCTTCTGCTAAGAAAGTGATTTATCTTATTTCTTCTGAGGCAAGACAGCCAGAAAATACTGGTTTCCTTGTTATATTGATCATGAAACACCATCAGTTGGGTAAGTTTATATTTCCAAATCTGAATAATCCCACTGAACCATATGAAGTACACAGTAGTTAATGAGAATACATTTTATTCTAATAACCATCAGCTGCTATTCTAACATCAGTTAACTGTGGTAAGAAGTATCTACAAAAATAGATGACCGTAAGTTCAGAACCAGATGACTCAAGTGAGAGGTCACTCCCTGCAGAATTTCCTCACATTCTGTTTTCTGCAAAGAACAGCAGAGCACAATCTCTGACAGTTCATGCAACGTGCACTGGGTTATCTCCTAAGGTATTAAAAAGTAACCCCAGTTGCCAACTTACCTTTTACAGCAAAAATAATGTCTTAAGATTCACAAGGCAATGCTTTAGTAAACTCCCTGGAATGCTTATACATTTGGAAAGGCAACACTCACCAAGAGTTTCTGGGTTCACCTCACTTGCTTCTGTGTTCTGCTTCTCCTCAGTATCATTTCCCCTCCCCATCAGGGATTTCTGCTTCATTTCCAACTGTAGACAGGATGTTAAAATAGTTAAAATATGATTCCCCCTCTGTATCTCTACAGCAGGCAGGATGAAGACTGTATTGCTCTAAAGGAATTTAACCTCAGGAGCAGATGACAGTGGTCACTATTCCCCACTGCAGTGCAAACCACCCAGAGTCTTCAAGAGCAGCACCTCAACTGTCAGAGCTGCTCCAGGTTTGTAGGCTGAGAGCACTCCCTGTCTTGTGACTGGATGTGCATCAGCACTCTGAGGAAAAAAAGGCTTCTCCTTTACCCCCACACTCAGGAAAAGATATATATCCATATATCTATATATCTAGTCATGGGATAAGGTTCTCCAAAAACATGTCATCTCACTGGTGAGCTCTGTCAGATGCAATGGGTGAAGGCAATTACTCATCCTAACATGCATCTGCCCTCACTGCAACTCCAGGATAACAAGCTGCCAGGAATTCTTAGGCAGGAAAGGGAGAAGCTCACAAGATACTAGAATGATGTTTAAGACAGATTTCTTTTTATTCTATACCTCAAAAGAGCTCCAACTGCAATGTAAGAATCTTCCTAATTAACAACACACATTCTTATTGAAAAATAACACAAATTTAACTGATTGAGTCAAATTCAGTCCTAAATACTCACAATGGCACATCTGGGGCAGAGGGAAGGTGGGGGGAGTGTAAAACTACATTTAAACATTTAAATTCAAAGCTTAGAAGTAAATATATGTTCTCCTAAGTGATTACAGTGGGCTTAGAATCACTGAAGGAAAAGACTGTTCCACCCTACTCCTTAACATTGCATTGTAAAATATTAAGGTAAATGACATTCATAGATATCCCCCTGAGTGATCTTACCATCCATATTCTAATGGAATCAGCCAGGGAATATACTTGTGCAAACTCATCACACAAAGGCACCTTGCCTCCACTGTTGACTGGAAATGAGAGAAAGAAGAGTTCTGTTTATTTACAGCTCTGTTTTTATACAACTACTTAAACTAAAATTATGCTACAGCTCTCCCCTCATCTCTTAGTCAATGCTTGGAATTATGCCTGTAAGAAAAACAGGGAATAAAACCTGCCAACTTTCATATGTCTTAAATACATAAACTGCACCTTGACAGAGTTATTTACAAAGTTAAATTACGAGTATCTTCCTCATCTCTTCCCAAAACTGATGCCTGAAGTCATGGAAAATAAAAACCTCTCCCTATTCACACAAATATCACTGATGCAAGCAGAAAGCAGAATAATCAAGAAATGCTTAGTATTAACTTAAAGCTCTATAGATGTATTTGTTTCCTTTATTGCTTTATGCTTTATTGAATTTCTGGAACGGACCTTCAGGATCAATCTACAAAAATTAAAGACCTGCCAAAACAGTGTCCATGCAAACTGGTCTGACAATGACTATGGAGAAAAAGACATTCCTACTCAGTCTTCCTTTTGCTTTTCTCCCTTTTTTATTTTTTATTTCCTTTCTTCTTTTCAGGGTGACTCGTCCCTACGTCACATGGCACAGGGGAACAGGGGCCTGAAATGACTCTGGCCCAGCACAACCTGACACAACAGTGGGATGGATTTCTCAAGCACTCACTAATAATTTCCTGTGCTACCCCAGTTTTCAATCTCACTCAGAAAATTAGCCCAAATGTCAGACACAGACAAGATGACTAAAGGCAATAACCACGTTAGTCATCGAGTCAGTCTCTGTGTCAGTCATTTTCAGTCGTAACTTTATAGCTCAGAAAAATAGCTCAATCATTCTATGACCCTATGAAAATGTAAGATGTTTGGTGTCAAAATTATGACAGAAAGTGAAAGCCTAAAATGAAACCCTTCAACACCAAGCAACATCTTATTATCCGATACTTCAAATAATCCAAATACTTCCAATAAACTTAAGGGAAGGATGATCTGAGTTAAAAAGTTGCTCATTTTACCTCCTGAAAAGTTGTGATACAATGGATATTATGTAAATTAAAAGCAAGACATTGCCTTTTGTTTAAAAAGAAAATTTAAATATGCATTTTGAGGATGCCAAGGTTAGTTTCCACAGTATATTTTGGGAGGTAATTCACACTTCCTCCAACCCCAGCAGTTAATAACATATATAAGTTGTTGGATTTTTAGAAGAGATATAATGAGAGTGGAAGATGATCCAAGAACCTCTATAACTGGGAGCCTCTCTGTTCTGAATTAAAGCCCCAGATGACATCACTACTCTCTTTATGTATAGCTCTATAGGATTAGTGGCTTCTGATGGTTATTATTATTTTGCCAGTGCTCCAAAGACAAAAGTATATATTAATAAAAAATAAATGCTCTAGAGAGAAGGCTTATCCAGTCTACCTAAGCAATACCTTTATAGAGAATGTCTTTTTTAAAACTGGCCCCACTAAACTGATTTTTAAAGGTTATGAACTGAGCTGTAAGAGAGCCTTTTACAAACTTTTAAGTCTTCATTATTAAGATAATCTAATAATATTAGAGTTACCATATTTTTGAAGCTTCTCAAATAAATCTGGAGTGAGATACACCAAAGCAGCAAATGTTGAGTTCACAGCTTGATCAATAGTAGAACCAGCAACTATATCTGTCTTTGGGGTCTGTTTTTTACATGCCTGTGTAAGTCCTTTGAAAAGTTCAGATTTTTGCCCACTGAAGTCCTGGGCAGGATCTGATTTTGCAAAGTCGATAAGAAAGTTACGGCCGACGTCGTGGGGAGAGCTCCAAGCCTGCAAAGGGTGGCAGAAAACACGGATTTAAACATTATTAATAATATATTAACATTATCTGAAAAACTGTTGCAGCTCCTTTGGTACAATTAAGTCAACCTGCAGCTTATCCAGCGCAGTTGAACAAACTGATCTAACGAAAGACATCCCTGCACAAGGTGGGCTTAGATGATCTTTGAAGGTCCCTCCAAACCATTTTATAGAATAGAATCACAGACTGCTTTGAGTTGGAAGGGACCTTAAAGCTCATCCCTGCCACGGGCAGGGTCACCTTCCACTAGACCAGGTTGCTCCAAGCCCCATCCAGCCTGACTGGATTTATTGGTTTCCATTTTCATAGAATAAAGGGCTCAGAACAGTTCCTTCCCTCCTTGATGTTTGAATTAAACAGCACAAGTGAGGACAACTTTAGCAGAGCAGCATAACTTTAAGGGCATAAGAACTCCATAAATCCAAACAAATGTGGGTGATGCCCAGGGATTCCATGCCAGTGGAACAAAAGCAGGGTGCAAGTACCTCTTTTTTCTCTTGGTGCTTGGTACTGCTCTGCCTGGCTCCTGGGGCTGCCTCAGGACACATCTGATGCCTGAAGACAGGTTTCCACAGAGGAGAATTAAGAACTGATGTTATTTTCAAAGGAGGCAAGTCTGCTTCACTACCTAGTTCTGCAAGAAAATCAAAACAGACGCTTCAGTTACTGAAGATTTTTCTTCATTTTTACAGTTTAATGAAAATAATAAATGTTAAACATCCAATGGGGGGGAAAAAACCCAAAAAGTTAATGAAGTAGACTAAACAAGTAATTTAACAATGTTCTCTGTTTCTCCAGCGTGGTACAGAAAAGTGATATATCTTTTCTTTAATGGCAGCATCAATATCTTATCTTATAGTGACAAGGTTACATTATGGAAGGACTTTAAATAAAACATTTTTGTTGTTCTTATAACTATAGAAACTCCCCAATTTGCGAGAGAGTTTAAAAGCTTTTTCTCTTACTAAAGACATAATAATTTGCTATATGTAAGCATGCTTATATTAAGAAAGAAATAAAATATTCTATAAGAACATTTCAATTAGTTCCCTAAATTCACAGGCAAGTAGCTGTCTAATTCTACAAATACTGACCACCTGATGACAGCAAGACCTCTTTAACCTTGTTAAATTTATCCAAAGTGGTGAATGGATTCTGATTTAGGAAGCTGGATAGAAGTGTTCTGGTTGTGAAGTTAAGGAATGAGCAACTTCTTTATTTACTTCGTATTTTACTTATCTTCACTGGCCCAAATCCTAAGTGAACTTAACCACTGGAATTAACCAAACTTAATTTGTGAATTCAAATTTCAATCACTATGAAACATGAAACTTTTTAAAATCACTTGTGTTCTGTGTTGTGTTCTGTGTATTTTTTTTTGGTTTGCTGGTTGCATATTCACACCACCCCCCCAGCGTGGGGTGGGTCACAGCACTAGGGAACAATTTTAAAAGGGGAAAAAAAAGAACATATTACTCCATAAATAAATAAAAGGGGAAAAAAAGAACACATTACTCCACAAATATAACTCAGCTTAGTGTGTTTACTCCCAGGTGTCCACAACTTCCACGGACTTGAGAGAAACACAAAAGGCACTTGGTTTTCACGGGGGGTTCTACACAGAACGTCCCTGCATTTCCTCTCAGCGTGGATCCCAACTGCTGGAGCCCTGGGAGGCACTCACCTCGTTGGGATTTCAGGGCCATGCTTCGGGAAGCCAAGCGCCCCATCAGCCGGGAGACAAGAAGCTGTAAATCCAAGCCCCAAGACACGGCGACGTCGGGGAGCCCGTAAGCAGTGACGGAAAACTTGTAGCCCCACTCATTATTACTGCTGTCAGAGTGAAAGAGAAACTGCAGCCGTGGGCCAGCCTTAAAGGTCACTTTCTACAGAGCAACAAAACAGTCATTTTGCCAAATGTACATGACAGGAGAACGTTTCAGGGTAATGAATTCCCTTCAGCAACTCTGGGGTTTTCAGTACTATGTGCTGTCCGTAACAGATCTAATTTCCCCCACCACCTTGATGAGAAACCCACAATACTAAGCAGGGAAAATTTCTATTCAATAGTTTAATGAGACATTTTATAGATGACTGCTCTCTTGTTTTGTGGCTCTAAAGCTCAGTGTCCCATTTGAGTAGGTCTAACTTCCCCATAGGAAGGGCCACACTTGTCTCATGATGTAAAAAGTTGTGAGGGCAGAGTAAGTTTTACCCATGTAGTTACTGGCAGTTAAACATTCCTTTTCACTTTTACTGACTGCCCTTTCGATAACAGCAGCAAAGAGGGATTCTTTACTCATTCACTCCTTTTCTTTGCAGCATTTCAGACTGTCTTCCTCACCTCCTGCCCTCCCACCTCTAAGAGGGAATACACACACCCCCACACAAAAATCCCACATCCTTTTAGACAGTAGGTTTCCACAGGAATCATAAGGATTTCCTAAGGTTGGATATATCACTTGGTTCAGAATTTTAAAGGTGCTCACCTTAGGCCACTTCTCAGTGCCAACCTTTGTATCGTAACGAGTTTTTGCCCCTCTGGCATCAGTAAACTCCAGGTAATCATACCTGTGAAAATTGCAATTCATTACTTCCTAATTTACTTCTTTAGTTTTGGGGGGAAAATGTTTGCTTTGGGATTTTCACAAGTGCTGCATCTCAGTGCACCCTGTCACATCTCTCAGAACCACACCTTCTGCTAAGGAATTTGTTTCATGTTTCAGTGCAGCAGTCCCAGCAGACACTGTTCTCTGCAGAATTTTCCCAGCTCTTCAGTAACAGGTGCCAAATCCAACATCTGGCAAACGCCTTAAATAAGCAGCAGCCTGATATGTTACCAAGAGAAGCCAAGCCAATAGCTTTTGCCCTTAAGAGGGCAAAATAAACACCACAAGCACAAACTGTGGTGGTTACAAAACACATCAAGGCCAAAGGAAGCAAAATTCCTACGAACAGCACAGCACATTTGCCAGGAGAAGTGGCTTTCAGCACGAGGTCAGTCAAAACACACATTGTGTATTACCCTGGACAAGGAAATCAAAATGGCACGTTTGGAGTGCACATTGAAACATGAACTGCCCCTCTGCAAAGAGATTCTGGAATCTAACCCAGCACAAGATTAAATTACCTCCTTTCAGTTTCACATTTTTCATCAAATTCCACCTCAAAGTAAGTTGCCCCATGGCACAGGAAGACTGAGACCTCATGGCAATTATTCTCATAGTTATGAGGTGATTCCATAGTCCACGTTCTCAACACCACAGGCTGCTCCTGCTGCCAGCTTTCCATTTCCATCTGCACAACAAAAATGCATTCTCAGACACAAATCTAAAGCATTTTTAAAATATTACCAAACTAGATGTTTATGTCCGTACTTGCAAGTTGCCAGATGTACATATAAATGGCATTTAAAAGGTTACAGCACTAATTTATACTGAAACTAGTTCTAAAGACATCCTTGATAATCACAGTAAGGAAGCACTTCTAAAGCAAATTCCAGTTTACTGCAGGAGGAGACAGTCTCACCCAGAAGTGACTACAAGTCTCCAAAGATGACAAAAAGGAGTCTGGGTGACTAATGCAGATTTAAACATCTACACTACAGACATGCAGACTTTGTTTCCATCACCACAAGCGATGAAGCTAAAAATATTAAGCACAAGCTATTTTTAATTTATTTTCCTCTTCACCCTCAGAATCCCTCCTTCCCATCTACCTTCTAAGGCTGCTCATTCCACTTGCACTTTGTGATCACTTTGCTCATCTTCCACATCATACAGATGCATTTCTAGTTCTTCACTCAACATTTCATTACACATCCCACGTACTTAGAAGCTTTCCAGCTCTGTTCCAATGCTCACCCACACAGTCACCCCAGTTTTCTATGTCTTTCTTGTAATTTTGCTTTTGTTTCACTGTGTTTAGCAGTGCCTGTGTCTTCAGTTACCTTATGAGGTTCACTACAAAGGCTTTTCAGTGGTTCTATCAAAGTGCTGAATCCCTGTAGCAGAGTACAGTGTGGAATGTCTAAAGTGCAAAAATCCAACAGGAAGATGACCTAGGAGAAAACACAGATCCCATGAAAATGCCCAAAAAACACAGCCATGCCACCCAGAAATAGGACAAAATCCCCCTGCTCACTTACCAGCTGACGAGTTGCCATGGCAAAGACAGAGTTACTGATTTTTTCTACTATAGTTTTGCCACTATATTGTGATAAAAGTGACTGCAAAATCGTTCTGATGTTTGACAGGAACTGGCCCACATCTAAAGAGGAAAAAAAAAACCCCTTAAGAGCCACCTCAAGGATTTGCTCCCACAACCCACTTTATCAAACATTAAGTGCATGGGATGTGCACAAGGACAAAGCAGGAAAGGATCTGCTGCCCCAAGGCAGCGACACCCAACAGTTCAGAGAAGTTTTCTGTGATATTTCTATTGAGGAAACAAGTCATGCTTGTCAATGATAACACAGAAAAGATGAGTGATGAGTAGTTTAATCAAACACTCCAAGATTGTTTCAACAACCTCAGTGTATCCAGTAGCCTCCCTGAACAGTTATTAAGCAACAAGTGAGGGTAGGGAATTTTTTAGCTTTAGCCTTACTCCATTTTTAAATGTTTATTTAAACTGATTTATATACAAATAACTTATTTATATACAAATAACATTAAGTAATTTTATAAAAAATTACACCTCTGTTAAGTACTTGGCCCAATTAACTATTCAATAGTGAGCTGCTGCATTAAAAAAAACTAATCCCCCTCAAAAAAACCCCTTGGAAGTGTCCAGCTTCTTAAGCAAGTTCCTTTCTTCTTGCTATCTAGCAAATATATATATCTAGCAAATATCAAGCAAAATATATATTATAAACCCAGGAGTTTATCCAAATAAGGGACATTTAAACGAAAACGTTCAAATAAGTCTGTAACTATTTGTAGTTTGGGGGTTTTTTTCAGTATTTGACCCTCTAAATTCCCTGAAATGCTTTCTGGAGATTCTCCCAAGGTAAGATTACAGCTAAAACTCCAGGTTGCTCAATGTGCCTACAAATTACTTCCTAGAGAGATTAGAAGTGCTATGACAGATATGAGTGCGCCTCAGGCAACCTCTGGTGATCCCTCATTACACTGCAATTTGCAAAATCACACTTTGAAGTCCTGTATTGCACCACAATTAGTTCTGCATTCAACCCCAGCACTTACAGTTTTTAAGTATTTCTACTGCAAGATCCTTGGCTGAATTATCAGTGCCCTTGAGCTGCAGGTAGCACCAGGAGAGGAGGCTGCCCTGAACAGACCAGAATAAGGAAGCCAAGACTGTGCCACTCTCTTGCTGTGCAACATCCAGCATCATCATTTCACACTGAAAAATAAAGAAGAGCATTGAAAAATGTAATGCAGCCTCTTCTGCTGCAGAATGACACACAATATGTAGCTGTGTGTCAACTGTGATGGACATTCTCATCCCACTCACCCCAGAAAAAGAAGATGAAATGCAAATGACAGGTAGTTTGTAACATGAAGCAACTGATGGGCTTTGTTTTGATATATCTCAATTTTAAATAGGAACAGCCACATGAGTCACTCGACGTTCTCAGCACATTTTTTCTCCATATGTAAATAGCCCTCCTCCACCTCCCTCAGTGACATGGCCAATTCTATCCTCTCAAAAAGGGATGATTACTTCTGTATCCGAGTGTCTCCCCGTGGAAAAATACCAGATCTTATACATTACCTACTCCACTATTACGAAATGTTAATGTTGAAAGGAAAACACTTCAGAGCTGGTTGGAAAACCTAATCCTACCAATGCACAGCCAGGAATAGCTGCATCCAGAAGGAGAGGAGAGCTGGTTCCTTGGCACCCATCTCAGGCAGGCAGCTTGTGTTTGAAGGCATACAAAATCCATGACAAAGAAGCAGGAGCAGTGCAAAGACAGTTACCTCTCGTGCTGCCACCAGCAGAAGGGTGTCCATGACTGACAACACCTCACTTATGTCAAAATTTGCAGAAACTCCTTTCTCTGGTAATAGTAAGAGCCCACCAGGATCTTGATCACTACAAGACAAAGATCTTCTTTACAAACCACAAATTTAGCTATTCTTCTGTGACAAATCTGCAGAGATCCTACTGTATAATTACTTGGAAAAATCAAAAGTTTGTGTTCTGATGACTCCAGACGGATTAAATCAATAACAAGCATCACCATGGGCAAACAATCACTTAAAAACCTGGAAGACAGCCTTGGAGAAGCCTAAGAGCAATACAATGTGATTTCAGCACCAGCCTTGGCCAATGTTTTATACAGTAATTCAGTTAATAAACATACTGAGGAGTAGCAGTATCTCCTTTCTACAGCAAAATCCTTTGAATATTTTTCAGAATTATTTTCCAGGGGAGTATCATATCTAAAAAGGATTATATACAAACTTATGAACAGATAGGGGGTATCAGACAAATATTTCCAATTTCAGGACCCCTTACCTGAAGTGGGTACACAAGGACCTGAAGGCAAGATGTACAGATTGCTTATGTTCCTGCTCTGTGATGTTTTTCTAGAAAAAGAAAAAGATTTATTTTTATGATATGTTCTGTTTCCCCCCTCTGTGAGAAAGAATTCTAATTGCTGCCCCCTACTATTAATTTTTGGTAAGAAAGGCAGGGTTAGCTCTTCTATCTTTGGATAAGCTGCAGAGAGAGAGAAAGGGGAAAGGGTAAAAAGAGGCAAAGAAAAAAAAAGTAAGGTTTTTACTTGAATGGGACAAAGTATGCATTATTTGACAACAACAACTCAGATTTGTCCTCTTTTCTGCACAAAGCAAGCAGGTTCTAAACAAGCAATCTCTCATGTAATGGTTTACCATCATGGTGAAGAGCTGGTGTCTCCTGGTCTGCCTGTCTGGGAAAAACACTGCAGCTCCACTGAGTAGGGTGTTCTTAACTTCCTCTTTTAGCATTTTCATTGGCATGGAGTTACTGTCCCCCATATCCACCACTGCTCAGACAAAAAGGAAACAAAATTACAAGTTCTAATTAATACTAATATGTTAGAAGCATAACTGAATTCAAAATGTTAAGATCACACAGCTTCAAGTCCTTGCAATCCCATTATACCCACGGAAAAGGAGGGGGAACTTTTTAACTTCTAGCAAGAAAGATTTGTCTGAGAATATATTTATTCACTGAGTAAATTAGTTCTAGGAACATCATGACTTGAAAATCATCAAAGCTCATAAAGTTTCTAAGATGTGACAGATTCTATATGAACTGGTTTCTCTCCAGCTCACTTTGCATGAGACTATTCAAAATACACTTGAATAAAGAATGTGCCACCCTCCTTCCAATGAAATCTAATGTCTAACTCCTATTCTCTTCACTGGCTCCAGAACCCTCCTGTAAACCTTAGAGACTCCTTGTGAGTTCATTTATATTTATATGACATTTCAGAAATAAATGCATCCCTGTAACAGTAAAGGGTCACATTCCCTGCTGGTTCAAGCAGGAATTTTCTATTGCAGCTGTTTCCATTGTCAGAAAAATCTATAAAACCCTTTCTTTGGGTCAAGGAAAGTTTCCCTGTGGTAGACTTAAATTAGCACACACTGACCTGAAGGAGGAACAGGAGCCAATTTGGCCTCTAGGAATAAATATCTTTTCCCAAATTTGAACAGACAAAACACTTAATATATATTGAATAAAAAATTACCTTCACACAAATGTCTATAAAGCTCTTCTGCAGCTTCTGTGTGACCAGTTGTTTTGCTCTGAGGAGTTTCTTGAGGTTTAGCAGTTTTATTGTCTCCAGTAAGTACAGAGAAGCAGCTCTGGAGAAGCTGCAACAGCAGTGTTTGAGCAAATATACATTCTTCCCTTGGGCTGTAAAAAAACCCAGAAAACAAACTGAAGCAAAAACTAGAAAAGAAGTTCTTTTGCACCAAATAAATTATGCTATGAAAGTCACCATCTCAGATGGATAAAAAACACTGAGTGGAAAGCACACAGCCATAGTTACCAGCTAAATTAATCTACAGTTCAAGCTTCCACATAACATTATAGTTAAAAGTCCATATGGCAGTGGTAGGAAAATGTTATTTATGTAAATGATGCAGTTTAGGAAGAACAAACTGCTGTAACTAAACTAAGCATACTTTATTTATACACATGCACAGAGATTAGTGCCTCAGCAGAGAGTGAAGAAGTGACTTACTTTTGGTGAAGTTTATTGTAAAAATTCCAGAACAGCTGCAAATCAAGTCCTGTGAAATCTAAAAATGACTTGTATTTTAATCCACTCTCCTTCTGCTGAACCTTAAAAAGGCAAATAAAAGGCAGGATTGGAAAATTAACTCTATACAGAACACATTTATAAAAAGTAAATCCCTGAGCACTGGGCTTAAAGCAGCCAGGTTTCCTATAGATTTGTAGCTACACTGAATTCCAGTGTAAGTTCTTTCATTGATATTTCAGTGTCTAAACGTGACAGTTCATGCTGAAACCTTCTCCTTCACAGAGCTCTCTCCTCTTCCCAGATGTCTGAGCTCCCATCCCTGTTCTCCACCGCTAAAAGACTTTTCAGCCTCCAACTCTCCCTCTAATTTGACTGAAAGTAAGAAACAGCCAAAATGAGATCGACTGCCCATGGTTCAGAATTGAAGCTGTAAAGGCACAGACACATGTACTGAAAGAACAAAACATCATTTTGACACACATCCTCAGGGGTTGGGTACATCACCCTGACACCCAACAGCACACACCAGTCACAGCTCTTAACTGTGTATGTATTATTTCAGATAAAAAGAGGAATGTTTTAATCTATGAAATCTTCTTAGCTTCCTCTCTGTGCATTTTTCCAGATATTTGCTTCAGAAACAGCTACACTAACAGATATGGGGCATCCTCCTGTTCCACCTACTTCATTGTAACCTCATGCTGAAAAACACTTCTTCATTTCCCTCTGGACCCAAAGCAAGCACATTCTGTCACATTCAGTGAACATACACAGAATGCTATTTTTCAGAAACCGTTTTTTTCTCCCCAACATGGTTTTTAACCATGGTTAAAAACACCCAGACTTCTCTTTATCCATTTCCAGTTTCTGTTTGCACAGCCTTATTACTTTCAGCACGGGAAATACAGGCTCAAAACAATCCAAGAAGTAAAAATACCAGGTCCTGTGCTAGCTGCTGGATGAAATGAAGTGTCTTCAGGAGCAGAGTTGTGCCACAAACTGTGTCCTCATCAGTCCTCCTGCACTGCAGGCAGTTCATGCTCCTGCTGGGCTCGTCCCGCATGGGCCGAAGGTACCCGAGGACACTCAGGCCCTGGACCCCCAGACGTTCTGCTGTGTCTTGTCTTGTGCACAAGAACTTTATCATCAAGTACTAGAAGGATAAAAACACAGCACAAGATCAGGGTTTAAAAACTAGTACAAATATGGCTTTCAAAAGGCCTGTGTGAGGAGACTGCAAGTGGGGTTGGGGAGCCAAGCCTTAGTCCCCGTCAATCACTTCCAGAGGTTTAAAATACTAAGCTTGAGATTCAGGCTAAGCTTGATCTCTCCCTACTTCCAAAACAGTCACAGTGATGGGTCTGTGACCTCTAGAAGCAGCTGCAAGGTTAGTTAATTCATTATCAGTTCATTCACCCTGCAGGTGCTGTTCCTTGCCTTTATAGTGTTTTTACAGGGTAAAAAACCCTATTAGGTGCATTTAAAAGCAGCAGAGGATCAATATGTAATATTTAAAACATGCTGTTATCAATCTGTCCTCAGTGAGGTGCAGAATGCAAAGCTGAAGGGAACAGCAAGCTCTGCCATCCCCATGTACCCAGTTACTCTGCAGCAGCAGGGAAGGTGTTAGAAAAATTCCCAGCAGATTTGTAACTGTGCCACCACTTCTGCTAATTCCCACAGCTCACACGGACTGGGGAACTACCACAGCAGGATCTGAAAAGCCACTTTTCCTCCTTAAGCACTACAAATGAAAGCCCATCTTCTGCCATTCTTGAAACAAAGATCCTTCCCCAGGGAAATCAGCCTGACTGATGGAACTCCTTAGTAACTGTTTGCCCACTAAAACCCAGATTGAAGAACGTGGTTCTGAAAGAACAAATGCTACAACTACACAGGAGATAATCTGTCTAGATACCAGAATAAAGCAACAATCACGTCACTCTTTTTAGAAATATTTCATCATGATGAAACCAGTAATTGCACATTAACACACCCTTTTGTATTAAATTTGATCTTGAAGCACCACTTAATTACATATATATATATGTGCATAGAGGGAAAAAGAAAATTCAGAGGAGAAAAATTCCATCATATAACTAGAAGGCCATTGTTTTTTTGCCCCTACCCATCACAGTTGTCTCTTACAAAAAGAATTAGGTTTATTTTTTATTTCAGTTGGCTTTAGAGCAAAGCCCCTGCTCACTGTGACTGGGCCAAGGGGTTTGTGTGGTTCCTTACTTGGGAAATCCTGCATTGCTGCATTTTGACATCAACTTCATCCCATTCCTCTTCCACTTCAAACCAGCCAATAGGATCATCATCTCCCAGATCATCACTTGAGCAGCTGCTTCTGTGTTCAAAAGAATTTAACACACTTTATAAAGGAAAAGTTTATCAACTGCAAAGCTGTTGATATTCTACCAAAATATTTAGAGCATGTTATAGCTATAAAGATGAGAAGGGACAACAGAAAGTGTCACATACCCTAAACTGTGACATTCAAGGTAAGAAAATTTAGGAAATTTTATTGGTCCCTATCACCCCCTCACTCCTAAGCAACAGTTCTGAAAACTAATTTAATACAAGTTAATTAACATACAATCTTTCTAAAAATTTCTGTTACCAGTGAGCTGCAGCTCAAGCAGAAAGTTGGTTCTGTTATATCCCTTTCAAAACAGGCCTCTAAATCAAGAGGCTGAGAACAACAGCTACACACATATTTCCTCAAATACACACACATTACATTGAGGCTCAGTAAAATCAAACAAGTAACAATTAAATGATGCACCATTTTTAAGTCACATGCAACAATTCTCAAGAGTTTCAGTGGCATTGCAAAAAAGGTCAAGCGTAACTCCCATTTTCCACGCAATCATTAGAAAAAGTCCACCCCTACCTGTTTTTTAAGAACTGTTTGAATTCCCTCAGCTTCCATTTGTCGTAGCTCTCAAACCTTTTGAAATGTTCCTCTGCATGGAACTTTTCTGAAGCCCCATTGTAAGCAAACACCAGCCCACACTGGGCCCCAATGGCACCTTTCCGGACCTGGAAGGGCAAATCCAGAGCAATGTGTTCAAAAGATGACAATAAAAGGTGTGTCTTTCACAGAAAAAAAAAAGGAAAACAGTTATGGAAAGCAACTAAATCCTCACAAATATTGACATCTGGAGCTGGACAGGAAAATGAAACACATTTTGAGGAGCGTTATGAAAACTGCTGTAACCCCCTGAGATCATGTACATGGTTAATATTGGTTATATTTGTCCCCCTAACATTGACTAGAGTTCCACATATTAATTCTCACTCTAATTTTGTATACTTTTTTAATTAAAAAGAACCCAAACTGAGATCATGTCTCCCAGTATCACTCCACTGCTGAACAACTTAGGGCTCTCCAGCTCCAGTTAGAATTTCCTTGCCAGAAGTCCATCCATGTTTAGGTCTCTCTGACACTGAAATATGTATCCTTGTTCCAGCAATGAAATTACTGCTTTGCCTTAAATATATAAATTAATTTAGCTAATTCACAGTTTTGTCTTGGCAATGAGATTTAATCACAACATCTTGCTTTTAAATCAGATAAAAGGCACACCAAATGTTCAAATTACACTGGTGTCTCTAAATAGACTTCAAATATCTTTATTTAATCTAAACTCACACTATGTATCTTGAAACCTGCTATTCACACAGTCAAAAAATATTTGAAATATAAAAGAACTTACATATAACTCTATACTCTTTAGAGAGAAACCACAGAGTCTTTGGTTTGAGATATATATTTCAAGATAGAGACAAAATCAATAGAAAATAAATGTCTTTACTACATGCTTGTGGTTCCCTGGAATAATTTAAGACCTTCCTTTTGTGGAGTTCCCTGTGACTTACACCAAAGTAAAACTCTAAAACGACGCTATTTCAGGATGAATTTAAAATTTCAGCTCATATAAAAAGATATTCCAATTCAATTCTACCACCAGGGCAAAAAGCAACCCTTCTGCTTCAAAAGCACACAGGAGCTACATACCTTTATTCTGATTTGTGTCACTTGAAATGAAGACTCAGTTCCAGTCGAAAGAATGATACTTGCTCTGGTTTTCCCAGTTTCAGTAAGAAAACCTAAAGCAGGAGTGGGAATAGAATGAGGTTGGAATGATTGCTAGAGCAAGGAGTTTGAAGGAGAATACTGGGATTGTGGACTGAGGGGGGGGAAAACAAAACCACAACTCTTTTCCAGTGAAATGCTCATTAGGAAACGTTTCCAAATGAAAGAGATAAGCTAAAAGATTGTTATTATGTCAGTACCTCCAGGCAGTGACTGTCTTAGAGCTGCAATAATTGGCAGCAGTTTCAAGAGTGTTTCCCCATTAAAGGGTATTAGTAATTCCCAAATATTATTTTGGCTTGGGGCTTCTGTTCAGTGATATAACTATTCACTGGTATAATTCATTCACAGATGTAACTCAGTTCCCCACACTGTGACCCATAAAACAACAGAAAACAATCCATAAAACAACTAAAAACAAACTCAAATAATACACATGAGCAAACAAGAGAGATAAACATTTAGAATGTGCCTGATTTTTTGTCACAATGGCTTTCGTTCACCAGTAGCACTGCACAAGACAATAAACCATTTTTTAAAAAAAAGATTAGGTGGCATTTCACTTAAAAAGGAGCCCAAGAAACACAAATCTCTTTGTTCAGGTTGTATCCAGTACATAAAAGCACTGCATTAACAAAGAGAGGCTTTAAAGGAGAATTAATAGTTATGTGGAGTCAGGGAGAATTTCAATGATTTCCACCATCTCTCTTCATCAGTATTTGGGAAACCAGCAGTGAAGGATTCATGACTTCAACCCACAAAATGGGCTCTAGTATAATATTCCCAGGGACAGCTCATGGCTGACTTCCATGTAGGATATCAATAATTCTCCCCAAAATCCAATCTTGTTGATTGGTTGCTCTGCTTTGACAATAAACTGGCTCCTGAGAAATCCACAGTGTTGCAAAACAGATTTTATATATTGGTTTGGTTTTTTCTTTGTTTTGTTGGTTTGCTTTTTTTTATTATAGAATTTTCATATCATAAAACTATGAAGAAGCACCAAATATATATAATAAACACAGAATAGCACCATGGCCTCGTTAACAGTCATTATGTCTGGTTGAGTCTTTTCCAACCTAAACAACTTTATGATTCTAATATTTTGGATTTTAAACTCCAGGCTCTTACCATCCCCAGTCCAAGGCTCCACAAGGAGGTTTTCAGGCCCTGATTTATCTTCTTTTCCCTTTACATCACAGGCTTGCAGAGTCAGTCTTAAAGGTTTTCCTAAGAGAGAAAATGAACAGGTTTATCAAATTCATTTCAAAACGGTAAAATTTGTTTTCTAAAGTTCTTAATACAGAAAACAAATGGAAAAAAAAATCAAAATACTATGAGATTTTTACCACTTTCAGACAAAAAAAGGGAGGGAAACTGGAGTATGAGAGATACATTAATGTAACATAATTCAAGTTTTAAATAGAGACAGAAGGACAGTTAAAATCATGACAGTCTTCCTTCCACTGTTTGCACACTCTGGAATTCACAATCCATGAAATACCATTTGTCTTACAAAAGGCAGTGACTACTCTGGAGAAAACCAAGCAGTTTTTAAAGCTTTTGAACTAAGCACTGATACTTGTAAAACAATTCACTTATTCTTTGGCACAAGACAAGAAGTACTGACAAAACATATTAAAAGGCAAGCAAAGGGTAAAATTCTTCACAAGAGACTAATGACAACCTCAGAAGTTGACAACTGAGAAAATACAGATTTATCAAACAAGTACAGCCAATGCAGCCAAGTCACCACCTGATGCCAGACCACAAACAGCTCTACACTCATGACACACTCAGATTATAAAAACTTGGGTTTAACTCAGATTATAAACTGGTAAAAGTGAAAAGAAAAGAACTTTAAATAGATGGTGATGATGTTACATTTAAAATACATCTTAAATTTGTGTGAGATCATTTACTGAGGCTGAACACACACAACTGGAACAACAGAAATACTTGATATCATTTGTCTTTTAAGCAACACAAAGACCATCACCACCTGATACAGGGTCACTGTCTACACAGTTCATGTTTTCTCCCTTGAGAAGATGCCCCCTGGTTCAATTCTTTGATCAGAAAGCTGATCTAATCCCCAACTTTTAGAGCAGTTCAGCTTCCCAGGTTGTCTCCTCAGTGACAGTTTTTAATTTAGAAGCCTTGTATAGAATTTTAAACCCCAACAACAAGTAGAACAACTCAAAGCTGTGCATTTTCTGAAGCATGGCCTGTAAAGGATGCAGGAATTGCTCCATTACCATATTTATAGAGCAGGTTCTGTCTGACTGCTGCCATGGAAGCGATGAGAGAGGAAGCCTTGTACGGAGTGTCCAGATGCTCAGTGATTGCACAAAGGGAACTCATCACTTTGGCAACACTCCCCCGGGCTAAGGCAAAGGCCAGGAGTGTCAGCTCCACCTCTGGAGTAGTACAACAACTGGGGAGGGAAAACAACAACAGTGTGAAAAGGAAATCTGGGATATTTTGGCTTTAAATAATGCTGCCATGGAATCTCTCAGGTGCCTGAACGTCTTCGAATTATTCAAGATACTTAAAAAAAACCAGCAGGTGAGTAAAAAGGTAAGATTTTGCTACACAAAGTCTCCTAAACCATTTCTCAGAGCATCAGCAACACAAACTCACCTTGTTATCCTGATCAGGAAACTATCTACTTCTTCCAAAACGTTTGGCGATAAGAAGCTGGAAAAATCCGTGGAGCCCGGTGTCAGGGAGAGAGGTGGCATGTGCTGCAGTGCTTTCCTAGGGAAAAATGAAACACAACAGCAGGAAACCAGTCAGAATGGGAGAAAACAGCCTCCCCAAAGGAATCAGACATTTGAATCTTCACGCTTTGTGTGGGCAGGTCTGTGCAAATTGCTGCTGAGTGCACAAAATGTATTTACACAGAGAAGCTCTTCCAAAGGTAACGGCAGGATTGCATTCCAGGCAGGGAGAAGTTCAATGACTGCTGGGTAATCTCGAATCTAGTCCCATAATCTCAGATTTAATGAGAAAAAACACATGCAGGAGTTTTGAATTAAATCTGTGACAGCATTAGAAAGAGTTCAGTGTGCAGGCGCTGCTTCATTTTAAATTGTTCTGGAATTGAGCAAGAGCTCATGAGTAAAGGGAAAATGGCTTTGAAATTCCTTCAAAATAATTACAGAAAGACACTTGTTAGCTCAGACCAGAATTTTTGTGAATTCCCAAAAATCATGTAATAACCCCAGAAAATAGGAATTCTCAAGCAGTTTCATCAAAGTCATTCTATCTAATACTAAAGTCATTCTACCCAATACTAAAGTCATTCTACCCAATACTAAAGTCATTCTACCCAATACTAAAGTCATTCTACCCAATACTAAAGTTTGGGGGTTTTGCTCTATAATTCTAAATGAATTACTGAATCTGTAATTCCTGGAAGCCTGTTTTCAGTCAACATAAATTTTTTCTGCTTTATTAGTTCACAGTTCATGTTATATTTCTAAAAAATATCTAAACTGTGCTAAAACTGAAGGCCCTCAGTTTTAGTAAAGCTTGCAACTTCCTCAGGTGTGGGCATGTATGAAGGTATCTAAACTTTAAAGAGATTTCACAGATGACTCAAATTAAAAGATAGGCTTAATGGACTTTAACCTGCTGCACTCATTAACCTAATCAGCACTGCTCCTCAGTTTGGTGGCATCATGCTAACTAAGCTCTATAAAAGCTGATGTGGGTGTGGAAACATTTTCTTAGGATTCCAACCCTTCAAGTCATCCAGCAGAAGTGTTTGGCAATCAAACAAGGAAATGTTACACAGAAAATGGTCAATCATCCTAAGCAAATATCTGCATGGAGATAGTGCACAGACTCAACTATATCCCCATGGAAAGTGTGACAAGGCATCACACAGGCAGAAATCTGCTGAAAATTAGGCTAAATTAACCTCATAAGGTTAATTAACCTCATAAGGGGGAGATGTTAATTTGATTGATTATCAACATTGGGCAATGCAAATTAATTAATTTAAGGGTTTTCAACATCATGACAAGTCAAAGCAAGGGTAAAAAAATGTATTTTTCAGTGTCCATTCAGTCATGGTTTAACAACTAGATCAGACACAACAGCCAGGACAACTACCCTTTTCCAGTGTATGCAAGTGGATAAAGGAGAAACATCAAAAATTTGAACAATGAGATGGCAAAAAGATGTTTAAACACCTCAGTGGAGGGAGTGGAAACCAGTTACACAAGGCAGATTAGCTTACTAAAGCCAGAAGTATTTAAAAAAAAAAACCAAACACTTATAAAACCAAATAAAATCCCTCAGCGTGGAACTTTGGTACTTACTGAGTATTCTGTAAAATAGTGTGAACAAATGCTGGGTTTGTTTCCATGGAAGCTGTGACCAGGGAGGTCAGCAGGGACCAGTACCAGATGGCTGAGGCATCACACACAGACACTGCCACCTTCTTCACCCTCTGGTACCCCACGGCCCTGAGCCCGTGGATCCTGGTGTCACATCCGTCACTAAGGCAACGCTTGATGTTTATCTGTACATCTGTCAAAACACAAAACAGAATTTTTTTTTCCCATTTCTTCTGCTGGATTAGATCTAGAAGAGTGCAGATATTCCGAACAATAATTCCTGCAGAACCCCTTAGGAAAAAAAGTGGCAGGAGATGCAAAAGTGTCCTCCCACGTGTGGACAAGCGCACACGTGTTTCCTCACCGTGCACACTGTGATTGGGAAAATGTAGCCTTTCAATAGTCCATTACATATGGCATGGCTAGAAATTAAGGGGAAAAAACTAGCAAAAGCCCCTCAAAGTGGAAAATAGATTATTTCACCAGTACCTTTCTACCTATGTATGTAGGCAGTGTCTTGGGAGTGAGTGGTTGTGGAGTTGATGGGGAAAAGCAGTAAAGCCTAAAAGCAAAGTTTTAAGTTACCAAAAAATTTTCACTAAGTTCTTGACCATTTTGCATAGATGATGTTGTCCTGATTACTTCTGAGGAACAACACCCTTGCTGCCCATTTCTTGTGGCAATCAAAGTTCATCTCAGTGAAAAACACCTTTTTTGAACTGAAGGGACAAAATTCCTGAAGCTGTAGAAACCATCTTAGGAAGGAGCAGCTTTCCTTGGATTGATTCCAAAATAGCACCCACAGAGCCACCAGATTCAAAAATAACACTATTTAAAACCCCTGAGCACAAAACCTGTTTTACATCTGACCAATTTCAGAGTTTTGGTACTAAAAAAAACTAGTTGCTCAGAAGCAGATTTTTTGCTAGATACTATCAGCCAACATATGCTTTCACTGTGCAAGCAAAGATATTTTAAAACTGCCCTCTGTCTTCAAATTGAGAGGCTAAAACTGCATCTTGAGTCAATCTTCTCCTCAGCCCTGAGCCCACATTACAGACAGACCACGAGAAAGGCTTGGAAGACTCTTCCAGGACATAAATTAAACCACAATTAAACCAATTTTTTCCGACCCAAGGACGAGGTCAGAAGTTTCACCTCGAATGACTGACACTTCAACACACCATTCCATGATCTACCCAACCTTTCACCTTCCAAAAAGCAGCAAAACAATATCCCAATGGGATCTTTATTGACTCACACATCTGACTAATGTTAGCGTTTTCCAACAGTGTTACGTAGCCAGTGATATTGCTTGGAATGTGAACATCTCGGACCTCCTGGAGACTGCTGGCATTCCTTCCCACTGCCACTGTGACCTGCTGTGGCATGTAACTCTGGTCACTGGCTGCCACTGCGATGGACAGGTGTCTCAAAACCACATCTGGTTTCATCTTTAAGCTGCAGAGCAAAGAAGATAAAACAGTTCTTGTAAAGAGAAGGCAAGTCAAGCACTTTGCTTTTATTATTTTGTTATTATATATAACAATATATATATTATATATTATATTATTCATTCATTTTCCACCTCTACAAACACAGATAAATCCTCTAAGCTTTACCTCATGCTTCACAGGTCTTCCTATAACCCCATATCATGGTGGACAAGCTAAAAAACTTCAGCTTAAAAACCAGTCACCTCTGAGTGTGAGACTGTAGATTCTTCTATTCATATTTTCAACTGAGAATTCATTCTTCAGGAATAAAAATGCAGTGTCAATATTGACCAAAATGAGATTTGGGGGTTAAGTATACATTCTTAGATCTACCACTGAAAAAACACTGAACATTTCTGTTTCATTGAGCATTTCTGTCTCATGGAACTTTCTAGACAGTGGCAAAGCACTTCTATTCAAGTCCCAACCACTGCATCTGTACCACAGCTTGGAAATCTTTGCTCCACAAGGCAATGGCAGATGCAGGCATTTGACAGGTGAACTTTTATTTGGTTCTTAGGCCTTTAAACTTTATGCAGAGATTAATGACTTCTGCATAAAATTTAAACCCCTAACCACCACTATACTTATCTGTCACTCACTGATTCCACAATTTTTTTTAATTACACCTGTACTGGGTTTGTGTGATAAGGTTTTGGCAGTGGGGGGCTATGGGGTGGGGGGTTTGTGTGGAGACAGGCTCCTTGGAGAGAGGAGCCTGCACCAGAGCAGGTTTGCTGGCAGGACTTGTGAGCCCATGAGAAGGACCCATGGAAGGGATTCCACCCTGAAGCAGGAGAAGAGTGTGATGAGTCCTCCCACTGTGGAGGAAGGAGCGGCAGAAACATGTGATGAACTGACCACAGCCCACACTCCCCACACCCTGTGCCTCTGAGGGGGAGGAGAGAGAGGAAAAGGGAAGAGAAGTTAATTCTGGGGAAAAGGGAGGGGAAGATTTCATTTGTGATGGTGTTAGTGAGGGAGCTCTCCCTGTCCTTGACCCACCAGCTTTTTGTTTCATTTTCTGCTCCAGCTGGGGAAGGGAGTGATGGAGCAGCCTTGGGGGGCAGCTGGAATGCAGCCAGGGCCAAGCTGAGGCCCAGCACCCCACCCCTCTCACCGTATCCAGTGGGAGCGGGCGCTCCCATCCGACTGCCAGAAGGAGGAAGTTTCCCCGTTCGTCATCTTGTCGATGTCGGCGGAATTGGACGAGGTCTCTATGTGGGTGTAGCACTTCGGGACAGACTTCAGCTTGTCTGACTCCTCACTGCCATTCAGGTCACTGGGGTACTCTGCACAGACAAGGAATTGCTCAGAACATGCTGCTTTGGCTCGTTTTGAGAACTGTTATACCTTTACAGTAACTATCTCAAACAAATTAACTGCTTGGCACAGAACACAGCCTGTTTCTGACAGGATCTACGAGACAGCAAAGTTTGATTTCATGTGGAATTGCAATGAGCTCAATCTACCACTCATGGCATGAAAACACCTCCACTGCCTGGAGTTCAACAGCCTTGTGTCTCCTTTCATTACTGGCCTCATCAGTGCTTTATCATTTTCGTGCCAAAACACGAACAGATGAAAGGAAAAAGTAAAACATCACAGAGAAAACCCCGATTCAGCTACTCTAGGGAAGGACAAAGCAGACTGTTTCCCCAGGTAACTCGATCTACTTCAACAGAAGTGCAGAAACCTGAAAATACCAAGTGAAGCTGTGAAGCAAAAGAGCCATTGCTCCAGGGAGATCACCAGGCCAGAGACACAGGAAAAGACTCACTACTTTCGGTCCAAACCAATAAAATATCTATTAATACTGAACAGCCAACTTCAGCAAACATTCACTTCCCATGGAAACCAAGTTTCTGGCAACCAGTAGAGATATTTGACCGAATAGATCAGTAATGGTCAGGAGCAAGATGAGAACATCCCAGTGTGGATAGTTCAGAAATCAATTTATGTGCCTCAAAAAGTGAACAAAAAACCCCTCCATGACTGTTAGAGGTGACCCAGCAGGTATCACACACCTCTCTCTTTCAGGAGAAGTCGATCCAAAGAGTCCTTGAGCACGGAGGAGCGCATGGTGCAGATGTTGTTGAAGTACTCCAGCACTGGGTATGGGATGGCAGAGCTGGAGATGCGGTTCCGGTGCAGGAACCTCAGGATCATCGAGGCGTGAAGGCCCAGCCGCTCTTTCGATTCAGAAAATATATCAATAAAACCTAGAAAGAGACATTATTTCCTTGTGGTTTTGGGCACCACAATGTAAGAAGGATGTAAAGCTATTAGAGAGCATCCAAAGGAGGCTATGAAGATGGGGAAGGGTCAGGAGGGACCAGATGAGGAGCAGCTGAGGGCGCTTGGTTTGTCCAGCCTGGAGAAGAGCAGATTGATGTCAGACCCCCCAGGGACTGCAGCTTCCTCCTGAGGGGCAGCTCTGATCCCTCCTCTCTGTGACAAGACCTGAGGGAAGGGCTGGAGCTGTGCCAGGGCAGGGTTAGGCCGGATCTCAGGAAAAGGTTCTTCCCCCAGAGGGTGGTTGGGCACTGCCCAGGCTCCCCAGGGCAGTGGGCATGGCCCCAAGGCTGCCAGAGCTCAAGGAGTGTTTGGACAACGCTCTCAGGGACAGGGTGGGATTGTTGGGGTGTCTGTGCAGGGCCAGGAGTTGGAGTGGATGATCCTTGTGGGTCCCTTCCAGCTCAGGACATTCTGTGATTCTATGAGCTGACTTGACCAAGTCATCACATTCCCCCTCTAAATCCTATTACTTGAGAAATCCAAATTAAGCATGGCAACCAATATTAGGAAACTACATTCCACCACACAAAGCAGCTCAAGTTTGCAACCTTTACAACAGGGAAAAGTGAAGGCAAATATTTTTGTGAGTTATTTGAAATGCCTGAAGGAGTTCAAAACAATAACCAAAAATCTTATGCTTGTTTTGCTGTCCCAAACCCTTACCTTCAATACCTGAGTGAAGCAGCTGCTGCCTGGCTAACAAGAGGATGTACTTGCATCAGTCATTTGGAGGTACATTAAGCATCTCACTTTGGCATTGTGGATTATTCCCAAAGAGATCTCTAATGCTTTCCACCAAACTGGTAAGAAATTCCAGCTCCTTCACATTGGTACTCTGAATCCCAGTGCATTTAGATGCATAGAATAGTATCCTAAGTCCTCTCCTCTGACTTATCTATAGCCAATTGCAGCCTTTCCTGTCTTATCTTTTAAGGCAAATCCCCTTTAGCCACTTACCATCAAAGGAAAGCCAGTAACTGATACTTATCCCAGAAATTAAATTCTGGAAACTGACACTTTCTGAACCATACACTGTAAAACCTGAATGATGTTTTAGCAGGATTTCAAATGCTGAATAACAATATAATAGTAATAAAGGGTATGACTCATTCCCTGAAGCAGACTCCACGGAGGATTTATTCCCCCAGTGACCAAGTGCAAGACTGCATTAGCTGGGCACTCACCAAAACCCTGCAAGGAGCTCTGTTCTGTCTGTGAGATAAACCAAAGGAGGATGAGACACTCCCCAGTCACACAGAGAAGAAAAGAGTGGTTCTTTGTGAAAGGAAGTTCTGCTTGTAATTATGGGAAATTTTTAATTTATAGCAACTTCCCTTGCTTGATACTGAAGAAACAAGAACCTCCTGGAGTATGGTTTTCATAAGATTAGGACAAGCAATTTATTGAAGCAGCACCCCTTTTATAGGGCAGGACTTGGGGAACCATGTGTTTTGTCCCTCTGCTCCCATACCTGGCACTAGTGAACAAGCTTGCAGTTGCCTGATTACATGGCTCAGCTCCCCCTGAAGATTTGCTCCACTAGAATTCTTGAGAGCCTCCAGCATATTCTCCACATCTACAGTGCCATCTCCTTCAACATCAAACTGTGCAAAGGCCTGAGGAGGGACAAAAAAGGAAAATTTATTTCAGCATATTTCCTTCAAGCAGGAATTCAAGGCATTGCATAGAAACGTTGTAACACTATTAAATTAAACTCAAAATAATCAATTTTCCACAGTATTGAAATCATGGTAACAGGAAACAGCCTGGCTGGAAATCTGCAGTGTCTAGCAAGTTTGGAGGTATTTGCACTGCCTTCCTATAAAAGTCAGGTGTAGTCATGCTTAGGTGGAGACAGCCCATCATCTCCCCCAGTGAATCAGCAGGATCCAGCCATGGAGAGCTGGGACTGGGAGAAAGGTGCTCACTGAAGAACCCCAGAAAGCTCTTCAGTGAAGGGTGGGTTGTTCCAGAAGCCACACCTTCCATTACTCATCCCTGCTGCATCCCTCTCACTGCAGCCACTCCAATTCCTTCAGGGTTTAAATATTTGCTTTGTTGAAGAAAACGTCCTGAGAACCAGAAGATTTTTTTTTTAATGTGTATTTCCTTCCATAAACTGTCCTCCTACACAAAATACCAAAATATAGTTTGTCAAAGTATTTGTGAAACAATGGAGAGTTAGAAAAGGGTTGGGGTTTTTTTTCTTATTGAAGGGAACCACTGCCAGCTTTATTAACTTTGACCTTCATGTAACTTTTCATATAAAAAGTTGTGTTGAGCACGTACAAAAAAATAACTCACACAGCACTTCACAACTTTGAACTAACAAAAGTACATAGTATTTTTATTCAGCTTAGCCTATAAAACAGAACCAAGCTCATAAATGTTAATTACTTTAACTAGCCACTGTAGAGAACTTACAGCTAGATTTTTAGTAGTAGTGTGTCACTGGATCACATTTTCACAATCAGCTTTAATTCTGAAACAAACTTTTGTTCAATTGCTAAAAAAATTGGACTTAACCCAAAAGAGAAATGCAGTATTTCAGGAGTACCCACTTTTTCCATATAAATTGGGAATGCACTTAACAAAAGATATTTCTTTACAAGCAAGACTCGAGTCTCCCAGCCCTGAACTTGGTATTTCAAGTTCAGCCACACAGCCAAGGAAATGTGGTGCCTAAGAACAGCCCATCCCGGGGGTGTCTGAGTCAAGGGGTCGCTGCTGCTCGGGAGGCAGCTCATGCTTCAGTCTCTTGGTTTATTACCTGATTATCAAACTTGCTGCACCATTAAAAGTCTATCCTAGAGAGCTGATCAGCTCAAAATAACCTGCCAATTAACCATGACATAATTACAGCACTTAAAGGAGAGCAAAGTCCTCAGAACACAACAGAATCAAAGCGAGGTGTTTTAGCCGCTTAAAGCTCAGATGGCACTGAGGTGAATTTTAGCTCGGCAGCTTTATGAAGTCTTACTAAAAACACAGCTGAAGCCAAAATAATAATTATCACCTTTAAAAAACTATTCTGAGTAGCAAAGCTGGTGCTGAGCACCACAGCCAGTCCAGGAGACTGACATGGGGCATCAGGCAGATCCCAGGACAAAAACCTTTGCTTGAGGAGAACAAGCCACAGGGAATCGATTCTAACAGACATAACTCAGCTGCCAAAACAATTCAATGTACAGTTTCACACCATCCTCACCATTATGACTTTTTCTCCTCATATTTGAAGTCAAACCGTGCAGTTACTAAACTACAAAGTGAGTAAGTTTTGTGATGTTACTGGTGAAAATAAAACACACACAAAACAGCAAGGTGGATCTGCTGACAGCTACTTTAAACTGGTTTCTTACACTTTCATGTAAGAAGGGATTGCCACATATATGCTTTTCTTTGCATCTTAATGTAGGATTTTGTTATTTTATTTTTAAACTCCTCCTGTGATCTCAGGAGATTGCATCAAATTTAGAACTCTAAAATTATTTTTTGACTGTTCAGTATAACTAATCCCTATATGTGACACAAAACAGCCACAATTTCCACTGCTGCCCTGTGCAACGGGTGATAAGCCAAAAAAAAGGGGGGGAAAAATCAATATATCAACCTGTACTCTGAGGTTTTGAGTTGTTTTCAGCCCTGGGACATGCTACAAATGCAGCAGCAGCTTTACCACAAGCCAGCTGCATCTTGCTCCTAAATAAAGGCAGTAAATCCTCAGTTCCTACCCAGTTCAACCCTGAACATGAAGAAACATTTTTGCTGGGAAGTGATGAGTAAGAGGATTGCTTGGAAATACAGCACATGGAAAAATCAGTCCCTCGTCTCCCAGCTCAGGAGTTGGATGGCAGGACAGGACTCTGCCCCTCTGCCCCTGGTAGAACTGCAGCATTAATGCTGCCAGCATGACATGACAACTGCTCAAGCACCACTGAATAAAAAAAAAAAAGGATTCAGAGGTTCAGTTTACCTAGAAAACAGATTTTGCATTTGAGGAGAGGTTCACTTTGCCCATAAAGCATCTAAAGTATGTGCTCACAGCCCCAGCTGAGAACAGAGGAACTGAAAGGGCAGAGCAAAACTTGCTCTGTGCCAGGCAGGCCTCTGTAAACACCAAAAAGTGACACCTATTGACCTGCCAGCCCCAAACTGACTTCTCCAGCAGGAAATCTCAAACCCCACAGCTCGTGGGTTGGGGACAGCCACAGAAATGATGGCACCGAGGTTTTCCACAGAGCTGCCAACGCCTCCCCTTCGCAGGACGGAGCAGATGTGAGCACACATCCCTGCCACGGCAAACCCTGTGACAAGCTTTTTCCCCACTCCCCAGAGCAGGAAATGAAACCCAAACAAATAGATTCTTCGTGCAGAGGAGGACGTGCAACACAGACAACTCTCAAACTATCCCTGCAGCCCACAAGGCTCAGCTGTTTGTGCCAACACAAGGAACCCCAAGGGACAAATTTCACCCTCCTGTTGTTACAAATGAAGAAGTGTTTGTTACTGGCTCTTCTCGCAAAGGAACTGGAAGTGGAGGCAGCTTTTTACCAAGCCATTTAAACCAGTGTGATCTAAACACACCCCAAAATGAGTCTCCTCCCAGATGGCAGTAGCCCCGTTCCCCTGTCAGCACTGACTCAGGAGTGTGTGTGTGATTTATCAGTTTACAGTTACTCTGCTACTCAAAGACAGCAGGAAGTGACTGGGGAGCCCCAGGAACTGCCTGCAGTGAGGAATTCAGACACAGCCACTTTCTCAGCTGAGTGTGGAATTCCCAGCAGAGTATTCTGCTGCATTTTGGATGGGTAAAGCTTAAATGTTCTAGACATTAAACTCCCCGGGTCCCTTCCCACAAGTGAAAGCAAACTGGACTCTCTTACACCACTAAAACCTCACCTGTCTGTGCAGGGTTAGGGTCACACCACTTTCTTGCAAGTTTTCCAAACCTCTGACTTTCCAGTAAGTAATGGGATACCAACTTGAAAATTCCACTGCTGGTTTTAAAAAGCTACAATAAAATCAAGCCTGGAAAACTTTGACTCGCTGATAACACTGGGAAGTACACGAGAGGAATTCCTCAGGCAGGATTTCCAACCTGTGCTCCCACCAGCAGAAATACTGCAGTAAATACCCGTTTTATTCACAAGCGACTGCTGAGCATGATCACAGATAACTGGCATAAATTAAAAAAAAAAAAAAAAAAGAAAAGGAGGTATCAGGGAGCTGACAGGCTGCTATCAGCACCAGCAGCTGCTTTGCCAGCCTGGTGCAGAACCCTCCGGCCTGGCCTCGCCCCCGGCACCAGCTGGGGTGTCCGGGGTCGTGTCAGTGGTCACGGACCCGGTGCCGAGGGCAGACCCGGCCCGGGGGGTTCCCTCGACCCCGCAGCCCCCGGCGGGCAGGCGGATCCCTGGAGGGGGTCAGCCACACCCTGGAAGCGTCCAAGGCCAGGCTGGACGGGGCTTGGAGCAACCCGGGGTCGTGGAAGATGTCCCTGCCCGTGGCAGGGCGCGGGACGGGGTGGTCCGTGAGGGCCCCCCCCCCCGGTGCTCCCCGGTGGTCTCACCTCCTCGCTCTCGCCGCGGTTGCCGGCCGCCAGCCGGGACACGTTCTCCAGCACCTCGCAGAACTGCTCCAGGCTCACGGCCTCGTCTCCGCGGCTCAGCCGCTCCTCCAGCCATCGCACCAGCGCGCTGTGGTGCCGCGACACGAGCGGCTCGGGCAGGGCCGCGTCCCGCAGCCGCGCCGTGGCCTCCCGCAGCCGGGCCTGCTCCAGCAGCACCTCGGCCGGCGGCAGCGCCGGGGCGGCCGCGCCGGGCTGGGGCGCGCCGCCCGCCGGCCCCTCCATGCCCTCCTCGGCGCCTTCCTCCTCCTCCTCGCTGCTGTGGCTCGCCGCCGTCCCCATGAGGCGCTCGGAGCCCCGCAGCCGCCGGTGCCGCCCGGCCCGGCCCGGCCCGCCTTAGTCAGCAACTTCCCGCCCGCCGCACCTGTCAGCGCGGGCCGCCGCAACGCCGCAAAGCGCGCCGCGACACGCCGCCGCACAGCGCCACACCGCCGCAAAGCACGGCGGCGGGCGTCGTAAAGCCCCCCCCCCCCCCCACTGTGTGAGAGGGAAGGGGAAGGAGGAGGAGGAAGAGAAGGAGAAGAAGGGAAGGAAAAGAAGAAGAAGAAGATGGAGGAGAAGGAGAAGAAGGAGAAGAGGAGGAGAAGGATAAAAAGGAGAAGAGAAGGAAGAGAAGGAGAAGAGAAACAGAAGAGAAAAAGCAGAAGGAGTAGGAAGAGAAGGATAAGAAGAAGAAGAGAAGGAGAAGAAGGAGTGGCTGCAGTGGATCCAGCGCAGGGAATGGAGGGGATTTGGGGCTGGAACGGCACTCTGATGGGGATAGACTGTGGGAGCTGCACCTGGAGAACACAACACTGAGAGGAGTCTCATTAATTCCCATAAGTGATGCCCCCAAGGGGTGTCACAGGATAGTCCCAGACTCTTCTCAAAGACAGGACAAGGAGTAATGGCCGTAAGTTAAATCACAACAAGTTTCACCTCCACATGAGGAAGAACTTCTCTCTGTTGAGGGTGGCAGAGCGCTGGAACAGCTGCCCAGGGCAGTCGTGGAGTCTCCCTCTCTGGAGACATTCCAACCCACCTGGACAGTCCCTGTGTGACCTGCTCTGGGTGACCCTGCCTTGGCCTGGGGTTGTGCTGGGTGACCTCCAGAGGTCCCTTCCAACCCTAACAATTCTGTGATTCTGTGCACGTACTCAAGAAGGGCATTTTTAGGACGAAATTCTCCCCTGTGAGGGCAGGGAGAGGCTGGCATGGAATTCCCAGAGAAGCTGTGGCTGCCCCTGAATTCCTGGAAGTGTCCAAGGCCAGGTTGCATCAACCTGCTCTGGTGGCAGGTGTCCCTGTCCGTGGCAGGGGGTTGGAATACGATGATCTCTGAGGTCCCTCCTCTCTCATCCCGTCCCATCCCGTCACCCCGCGCTCCCTCGCCACACTGCCGTAAAGCGCGCCGCGCGGGTGTCGCGCCGCGCGGGGTGCGGCGATGTGGCGGGGCGCGGCGATGTGGCGGGGCGCGGCCGCGGCGCTGCTGTGCCTGGGCGCCGCCTGCCTCCTGCGCCGCGGGTTCGAGCCCCGCCACCGCCTGTTCCGCGCCGCCGAGCTGCGCCGCTACCGGGGCGCGCCGGGGGACCCCGGGCTCTACCTCGCCCTGCTCGGGAGGGTCTTCGATGTGCAGCGCGGCCGCCGCCACTACGGGCCTGGTGGGGCGTACAGCGCGCTCGCAGGTACCGCCGGGGATGGCGCTGGGCCTGGCTGAGGGAGGGGGGGATGTCAGCCCTGGACTGGGGGTGGGGATCGTCTGAGGGATTCGCTCCAGGGCTGGGGAATTCACCCCCTGGCTGGGGGAGGCTCCCCCTTCGTTGAGGGGGATCTCACCCCTGGCTGAGGGTTCATTCCCCGGCACGGGAATTCACTGCATGTTTGCGGAATGGGATCTCACCCCTGGCTGGGGAGTTCACTCCATGGCTGGGGAATTCAGCTCCTGGCAGAGGAATTCACTCCATGGCTGGGGAATGGGGTCTCGCTCCATGGCCGGGGTGTCACACCCTCCTGGGAATGCACTCCGTGGCTGAGGAATGGGGTCTCACGCTTGGTGGAGGGTTTCACTCCACAGCTGAGGAATTCACCCCCTGACTGGGGGATTCGCTCCCATGTCGGGGGTTGCATCCCCTGGCAAAGGAATTCACTCCATGGCTGGCGAATGGAGTCTCACATCCTGGCATGGGAATTCGCTCCATGGCTGGGGGATTCCCCCCATGTCTGGGAGTTCATCCTCTAGAACAGGAATTCACTTCATGGCTGGGGAATAGGGTCTCACCCCCTGGCTGGGGTCTCACCCTGGCATGGGGATTCACTCCATGACTGGGGAATTCATTCCATGACTGGGGAATCCAGTCTATGACTGGGGACTCACCCCTGGCCCAGGAATTCGCTCCCTGGCTGGGGTCTCACTCCCCATCTGGGGGTCTCACCCCTGGCTGGGCTCTCACCCCACAGGCAGAGATGCCACCAGAGCGTTTGCCACGGGCGACTTCACCACGTCGGGGCTGGTGGACGACGTGTCGGCGCTGTCCCCGCAGGAGCTGCTCTCCATCCAGGGCTGGCTGAGCTTCTACAATGACAACTACGAGCCCGTGGGTGGGTGCTGGGGCTGGGGGGGCTCACAGGGGACACACAGTGGGGGGAATGGTGGAAAGCTTGGGACAAAATACCGGGTTTTATCTCCGGGGCATCACCTTGGTGAGGGTCTCTCTGTGCTGCAGACCCCGAACCCTGCGAGTGCCCGGCTGGAGCTGCTGCCCAGGCACACCCAGTTTGAGGTTTGCTTCCCTCTGAGGGGAAGCTGAACAGTTTTCCCACCTGGGCTGTCAGCTCTGCCCTGCTTTTCCTGAGCCAAAGGTGTGGAGCCAGCCTGAAATCAGTAGGACTTGGGAGACTGCAAGAGCAGCAGTGCAGGAAAACTGTTTTGGGGAAAGAGGTGCATGGGTGGGTTCTGCTGCTGAAACTGGCTTTGGTTTCTGTCTGTGCCTAAGCTTGTCCTGTGTGGATTTATTAATATGGGTAAATTGCTGGGTGAGCCAAGAGTTAGTTGAAGGGATGTAAGCTCAGTTCAGTTCTAAAATTGAGCCATGGTGACATCCTCCTTTTTTTGCCTTCAAATAACAAATTAAAACTAAAAAGCCACCAGGACAATGCATTTTCCCTGCCTGGAAACACTGTGGTCTTAATTGATTTTCTCTCCTAGGGAGGCTGGTGGGGAGATTCTACGATGAGAACGGGGCACCCACAGAAGCCCTGAGGGAGGCTGAGGCTGCCATTGAGGAAGCTCTGAAATTCCAAGCAGAAAGTGAGCAGAGGAAGCAGCAATTCCCACCTTGCAACTCTGAGTGGAGCTCTGCCAAGGGTACTCGCTTCTGGTGCTCCACACAGAGGTAAAACTGCCTTCCCACATCGTGGATCCTTTGGAGCAGAGCATTTCTGCCCCTTTTTGGGTGCCCTGCACTGTGTCATTGCTCCCCTGGCAGGAGGGGTGCAGGAAGGTGTCCTGGCTCCTGCAGCCACCACTCCACAGCAGGGCACAGGTTCCATGTGCAGCAGTGCTGCCGTGGCTGGAATACCCCAGGCATGGTCCCTTTCCCTGTCTGCATTCACAGGATTGTTCAGGTGGGAAGAGCCCTCCAAGATCATCGAGTTCCCCCAGCACTGCCAAGGCCACCACTAAAACATGTCCCCAGCTGCCACATCCACAGTCTGTTAAACCCCTCCAGGGATGGGGCCCCTCCACTGCCCTGGGCAGCTGTGCCAGGGCTGGACAACCCTTTCCATGAAGGAATTTTACCCAAAATCCAACCTAAACCTCCCCTGGTGCTACTTGAGGCTGTTTGCTCTCATCCTGTGCCTTGTTCCCTGGGAGCAGAGCCCAAACTCCCCCCAGCTCCCCCCTCCTGTCAGACAGTTGGAGAGAGGGAGAAAGTCCCCCCTGAGCCTCCTTTTCTCCAGGGTAAACAACCTCTTCTCTCACACTGGAATCAAAATCAGGCTTCAGAATTTGCCACATGTGCATGATCTTCCTGTTCTCAGGAAAACAGGACAAAAACCCCAATAGGACTGGGACTGGAGCAGGCTCTCTCCTCTCTCAGGAATACAAGCACTAACTTGTGTTTTTGACACAGTTTCACAGCCTGTCTGACAGGCTGCTGCCACAACAGTTTTCACTTAAACCACATAAAAATGAGGTTGAGCTTTGGATAGTCATTTCCTACTTATTTTCCTATTTAGCTGTGTTCTGCTCTCAGTTTAGGGACTGTTTTGTTTGAAGATTAAATCATTTCACAGCCCACAGTGCAGAGTGGTTGGGCAGCTCTGGGGACCTTGGGGACCTGCTCCTCTGTGGGACTGAGCTTGGGTGCAGCCTTGGGGCTGGTGGAAGAGTTTACAGGTTTAAAAGCTGCTGTGTTTGGGGGAACAGGCAGGATTGGGCCTGGAAATAGACATTTAAAGGTGTAGAGACACAACGAATTAGCTGGGGAAGTACTTGAAACTTTTTCCTTTTGCCTCAGTTCTCCAAATCAGTGTGTTCAGTGCAGGCACAGAAGGCCTTGAGCAGCCTGGTTTAGTGGAACGTGTCCCTGCTCATGGCAGGGGGTGGATTGGATGATCTTTGAGGTCCCTTCCAACCCAAACCACTCTGATGATGTGTGGTCACCTGTGAGCAATGAGGTACCTCCAGAAAAGGCACTTTGCTGTGTTACATAGGGCTGTGATTCCTTTTCCAGCTGTGGAAATGTGGGACACAGAAGTTGGTCACTCCCAGAAGGGTGGGAGTGTGTAGCAGCAGTGATGAAACCGGGTTCAGGCCTCAGGTTTCTGAAGCACAGCCAGTAAAAAAGGTATCACAGAGCTGTGGGAGCAAAGTCGACCTCAGTGGGGTGTATTGTTAGTTCTAATTCTCCCAGATTGCCTTGGGGGTTTTTTTCTAATGATTCTCTATGCACTGGAAGCATTTCCATGGGTTTGAATTGTAATTTATTTTCCTTTTCCCTTCCCAGTGGGGGAGTGAGCAGAGCCTGGGCCGGAGTCCCTCGGAAGCTGTACCACCCTGGCTCCAAGGAGAGTCACTGTGTGTGTGTGAGGAGCACAGGGCCCCCCTGGGGCCACCCACCCTCCTCCCAGCACAGTGACAGGGGGGACCTGGATAACCCTCACCTGGAGGAGTACGAGGGCTGCCCTGCCCTGGCTGAGCAGTGTGTCCTCACGGGGTGATTCCAGTGCTGGATTCCAGGGCACGGAGAATCCTGCAGTGGAAGGTTACACCGTGGGGGGGCAGCTCCAGCTCCATCCCTTCCAGCTCTCTGTGCAAATAACAATTCCATGTTATTTGTGACGCTTTTTAACCTGTGGAGATGGAGCTGAGGGAGGGGGGAAACACTTTAACCACGTTAGTGGCTACAAAATCAGTAACAGGGTACTTCCTTTGTTCCTGTGGTATTTTTACAACTGTAAGATGCACGGCCTGAATTCTATTTAAAAAACTGCTTTCTTGTGCAGCCAGGAAATAGATGTTTGTGTGCACAGTGGTGGGACATGTTGGGTGTTGAGGCAGTGGGGTCAGTGAGCACAGAACTGCTGCAGCATCACTGACCTCAGCTCGTGCACCGTCCTCAGGCCCGGCTGCATTTCTGTGCTGATGCTCCTTCCCAGGCCCCTGATTTGCTCCAGAGAGTTTAAAGGTAGCAGGGAGAAGCCTGAATTTCTCCTCCAATTAGGGGTACACAGTATCTGGGAGCTTGTGCAGTTGGGTTATACATGAGCTTTATCAATGTCTTGGAGTACAGAAGGCAAAGGCCAGAGCTGGATTTCCTCCTTCAGTGTTTGCATTAGACATTGGAAGCCACCTATGAGCACCCTCCAGCTCTGTGATTCACCACTTTCAAACTGTTCAGATCAGGAATGAGTAAGTTTTAAATAGCTTCTGTTACTGCCTGTGTGGCAACACAACCATCCAATAATCTGCCTCCTCTTTCCATTCTGGTCTGTGGCATCCTCCCATCTGGTCTGTGCCCATCAGACTGAGCTGGATGTGTCCTCACAAGGCCCAGCTCCCTTAAAATCCGTGGCAAAATTCGGTATTATGAGTGATTCCCAGAAGACCAGGGCAGGTCATTGCCATTTCTCTGCTGAAAAGGACAAATGAACACCTGCACAGGGCCCAGGCACTATAAACCCCAGGCTGCAGGGAAGCAGGTGCTGGTTTTGGTAGAAGCTGCTGTTAAAATCAGTTCCTGGTGTAGCTGAGCCTTGAGAGACACCCAGATCAAGAGTCCAGCGAAGCACAGTCTCTGCTGAGCTGTGGTCAGTTCTTTTCCTTAGGGCAGCTGCCACTTATTTATAAGCAGCTGGAAGGTGTTTATAAATTCATTTTTAGCTACTGCCACCTCTAAAGAGAGCCCCCAGATCTAAATGATCAGTTAATTAGCAAGCTTAGAGGAGGCTGGGCAGTAATTACTGCAAAGTAACAATAATCACTCCCTTGCTGCAGGACTTTTACAGCACTTTTCACTGATAAAGTTCAGCTGCTACAGCTGCCATGGATGGAGCCACAGGGCAACTTAAACATGTAAATTCTGGTTGTAATAGAGGTTCAGGGGGGTCGTGGGGGTTTTAACCTAATCCTGGTGTGTTTCTTTTCCACCATCACCTTGAGAAGCCCCCCCAAGGCACTTCAGGCAGCTCTTCCCAGTGACAGGGGGAGTGGGACGTGTGTGGCAGAACTGCACCAGCTCTGGGGGTGGAACTGCTCCTTTCACACAACACTCCTGAGGATGAAGCTGAGTGAGAGGTGCAGGAGAGAGCTGCAAAGTTTCACTGCCTCCAGGACCTGGTGGGCAGGGGAAGTGCCAGCATGGCCTTTGCTTTTAGACACCACCTGTTTAAATGCATTTTCTTGTTAAAGTGGTGAAAACCATCCCCCCAAATGACTGGAATACCTTTAAAGGAACTTTCTAAAGCTATTTAAACGTTGCAGCAAATTCCATATTATTAAATCGTGTAAGAAGTAGTTTGTGAGGGCAAATCAGGCCTAGTGAAGGTGGACCAGCTCTAACTTCTAAGCAAGTTTGGTCTTGCTGTAACACTCCATCACTACACAAACAGTGCTGAGGGGATGGTTTTGATTGCAGGAGCTACACCAAAATCAAATAAACTGCTGCAGGAAGGCAGGGCAGGAGGGTTTTGCTTTAAGTTAAAGTTGGCTGAAAACCAAGTCAGTTTATTTCTCAGTTTAGTGTTTGGAATCACTGGGGGGGAAAGTTTGTCTTGCCCTGGGAATAAGTCATCTATTAAAACAAACAGGGAAACACCCTCACTGACCTGAAGTGCTCCAGGAGTGTGGTGCTTGTACTTCCATTGGGCAGCTCACCTGGATTCTCCCATGGTGGAAAAGGGGGGGAAGAAAAGAGCAATAGAGAGAGGACAAGTCACCACAGACAGTGTTCTAATAAAGCTCACCATCCATCTGGACTTTAGTAAGTTTTATTAATAAAAGCCTAATGCCCCACAGTGTCACCCTGAGGGCCTGGCTGGGTTTGCTGTTGCACTGGGGCTTTCCTGCTCCTGAAGTGAAGCTGCAGCAGCTCTGTGCCCTCCCAGGGGCTGGGCTGCCCCCCAGGACACAGCTGAGGGCACAAAGTGTCTGCCACTTGAACTGATTCACTCCAGGAACCAGCTCTGGCCTGGGGGGAGCTGGATTGTCTCACTGATTACAGATAAGTCTGGTATAAGGCATTCACATAAGGTACAAACTACAGGTCTTGTCAGCCAAAAGAATGTGTAGCAATTCCACGTGAAAATGAACACCTGGAATAATTTCAGAACAAAGAATAAAAGCTGTCATGCCCAATGGGATGCTGTATCTCTGGTTTTCCTTGTGGCTTGGAAGGATAGCTGGCAGAGGGGACAGCTCTCTCCAGGAGCAGATGTGTCCTTAGCAAGGTTTCACCTCACGATGCATCGTCTAGTTCTGCATTTTATTACAAGTAGAATCATTACACAACAAAGTAATGCATATTGGAAAAATACATTTTTACAATGACTCCAGACAAACATTGCAGATAAAATGCCATTGTTCTAAGACTTCCTTTTCTATTTCACAGAGGGTATTAGAAGGTTCAGAGTTACTTCTGTCACTCGTACAAGCTTTGATTTTTCTAGAGACGAGTTTGCTGCAGTACCCACCTCTGCTGGTTACAGAAAAGAGAGGACTTGCCTATTAACATTTGATCTACAGAACAATCCAGCCTTGGCCTCCCATACTGTTCCATGTTAGTTTAGAAGCACTACTGAGCAGTTGTACAAGCTGTTAATCTCCAGCACAGGAAGTCATTAAGGCATGTCAGCTTTTAGCCAGCGACTTACTCCGAGTACCTTGAACACCGACCTTCTCACTCCACTCAGTGGTGTGAAACGGTGACTGCACCTTGTACAGAGACACAGAATCTCAGACCACGTTTTGTGCTTGTGTAAGAGTGCTGGGTGACTGCAATCAAAAGGAATCCAGTCTCAGAACAAAAAAGCTACAGCACGAACCACCCGACCTCCCAGGCAGCCCTGCTGAAGTGCCTGGAGCCTGCTGTGGCAGCAGCACTTCCCAGGGACACCACTGTGTTTTCCATTTACCCTTTTGTTCAATGCTTGGCAGACTTGAGTCTGAAGTTAATAGATACCACTAAAAAGACAGCAGGGGGAAGGGGGTGGGGGGTTTGGTCACCACTGTATAATGCTACAAAAAGGGAAGAGCAGTTGTTTAGAGTTCGAAATGTGTTGACCACCACTACGTTACCAAGTGCCTCATTCACATTTGTACCCTGCAGTGGAGCATTGCCAGCAAAACTCCCAAAAAGTCTCAGAGGTCTGAGAGCTCAGACCAATACTAGGCAGAGTGTGTGATGGGCTGAGTCCCACCACTTGTTGGTGGAGTCAACCTCCTCAGCTGAACTAGAAAAGAACTGACTTGGGTTTTGGTTCAAGTTGTTGAGCTTTTCCCCTTTAGCTCTGGCAGAAAGCTATTCAGAGTTGGCTGGAAGGAAACTATCTCAAAGGCACTTTAAAATGATCAAATTTGCTGAATTTAGTTGCTTTAATGAACACTTCAGACTGTACATTTACCAATAACCTTAACTGTCATTTCAGACTTCAGTAAGAAAGCTGGGACAGTACTAGCTGTAAACAGCAAAACAGGAACACTACAGATGGTTTCCCAATCTTTCAGTTTTACACAGTTTTAATTAATATTCTACTTTCTAAAAGAGCAACTAGCCAGCCTTAAACTTGCCATTCAGTTGAGTTTTCACCAAATCCACACTTTTCCATCAGTTAAAAGCTTGCTTATTCTGTTAGAGCTGAGCTCCCTGTTCCTTTGGCCCTTCCAGAGAAGTCACTGAAAAAGTGATGTTTCAATGCTTTAGCACTTACATGTTGTGCAGTTTTCCAACTGAGTCCATAGGCTGTGGCCTTGGAAAACCACTCCTCTACCAGTGTCTGGAAGCATTCTGAGCACACACTTACCCCTCCACAGCTCTGCAGCTCCAAACCAAGAAGGAAGTCAACATGTTCCCATGGGACACACTACAGGCAGGATCCTTTCACCAAATTCACTCTCTCCACATTAACTTTCACTGCTACAGACTTACAGCCAGTGACACCCTGAAACATCAGAAAGCAATGGACTAAAAGTACAATGTTTGCCATCAGCTATTTCAAAGAACCCAGACTGTAGCTTGCAGCTGACTGACACCCTTAGTTCAGTCACCAACATTAACTGACACCACTATAGTCCCACATTCACTTACAATATTATGCCAGAGATGCACCATTTGGATTAGTAACTGTGTTAAGAGACCAGCTGTGTTACCCAGGGCATTCTGTTGGAACAGGACAGCAGCAGACATCAAACAGTGAGGCAAGTTTGTATTGTCATCCATTACTCTTCCTAGTGTTACAGGGGTGATTCCAGTTACAACATGTGCATATTGGGAGATCAAAGTGCAGATCAAGTGAGACTTGACGTGAAATTCATTGTGCAAACGTCAGCAGTTACACCCTCTCCTGTCCTCTCCTTGTACAAGTTTGAGAACAACCTCAAGCAAGTCTCCCCTACAGCAGCAGTCTGATTTATCATCTCATCTGACTCTTTAAGACTGACAAGTCACTGTCACCAACTGTCCATGTGTTCACTGGAAATAACAGTCATTAAATCAATGCACACCAGTTCATGGAGCACAGATGAGGAATGCTGAGCTGAGTCTAAACTGTGTTCATCTCTTGGGATAAAAACAGCCTTAACATGGCATGTAGTTTTGCTTAAGTACCCATTTTTCCTAACTGAAGCCTTTGGCCATCAAATCACAACTTGGTCTACCAGGAAAGTCCCTTCCTGTTTACCTGCACAACGTGGTGATGGGTTTTTCATGGATCAACCATGTTTAAAAGAGCATGACCAGCCTAGATTAAAATACTGCAGCTTACTCCTAATAGGAAGCCTCCACATACAGTCCCACTCACCAGCAATCCTGCTGAAAATGGACCCAAATTTAGTGTCTTGAGGTGCAGCACATTCTACACTGGCAGGGCTCCTGGCTCTCCCCCAGCAGTCACCAGGCTCTGTAAACCAAGGAAAGTGCTACTGTCCCCCTCATGGGATTCCTAATGCACTTCAGCATTTATTGCTGTACTGTGAGTTTGACTTGCCCAGGTTTAGTGTTTCTCCTTTAGCACATGCTCAGGCCTTTCAGCAAACTCAGCCATTTACACAAGTTCCCTGGACTGGAAGGACCAGCGACGGAAAAATGAAAGTGCAACAAAGACTGACAGTTCTAGCAGGGATGAGCAAGAGCATTTACTGCCTAAAGCAATCCTGCACTTCTCCTGAACATGCTAAAGCTGATGAGACTTTGCTGAGGAGGTATCAAGACGTGGGTCTGCAATTCTGACTGCTTTGCATCAGATGGTGTAAAGCTTTCTGTTGTAAGGCCACAATTCTCGAGCTATACTTAGAACTACCCCGGGTTTGAAGTGTTTCTTGAAATGAACAGTGGTTGCAACAGCTCAGTTTAGCTTCACAAGAAGTCTTCTCTAGAGAAGGGGAACATTTATCTTTAAGACAAAGCAAAGAAAGATACCTGGTTACCCTGAAACTTAATGCCATCTCTACTAAGCAGCCTGAAAGCCACAGGACTTAATAGAGTTGCTCAGTGCAAAGCACCATGTCAAGGACAGACCTGTTTTGCATCGATTCAAACAGTCTAAATTTCAGCTTCCATACCCCACTGCAACTAGAAGAGGGTCTAAGTTCTTTTGTCACTTGGTTGCCACGATCCATTCGAATTCCTAGTGAAGTCTATCACAGCCTGATACATTTACAGTCATACAAAGTCATTTATACCAGAGTATATCATAACAGGGTCCTTAATTAGTTCAGTCTATTGCAGAAGACATGTATAGGCCTCCTCTTCCCTATCCAGAGGGCTTGTAAGCAGAGCTGCTGTCAGGAGCACTGACTGGGAATCCCTTTACTTCCACAGCATACTAGGAGACTCCTCCCAGAGTCAGGACATCAAAGCAGATGTTGCAAACTCGGACTGGCTTGTTCAGATCAAATTTTATGATGGGAATCTCCTTTGTTGAGCACTTATGGCAGAGCAGGCGTCCACAGTGTCGGCTGTTGGGAGAAGAGGGGTGGGAGAAAAGTGAGTTCACACTCCTAATGAACACCAGGATTTTAGTCTTTGACATTCTTTATCAATGCTGTCATCACTAAAATGGACAGTACCAATTGAAATGTTATGTTTGTCTTGTGTCTTCTGATATCTCTCATGGAAGAGTTTACTAATGCCAAAACCACATGATGCTTCTGTACTGGTCAGTCAACTGGTACAACTTCAACTGATCCACCTGTGGTTTCTCTGGAACACTGGGCTAAGAAAATCTTAGCTTAACATCCCTCTAACCCAGCATGTTTTGTAGAAGGTCAGACTAGTTAAAAAAGGCAACTCATATCTACATAAGAACAACTCGTGTCAGCATTTTCAGCCCTTACAAACAGAACTCCAAAGCTGAGCAGGTAACACCTGCCCAAATCTCTCCTGTTTCAGAGCAGGTCAGCCCCACACAGGGCTGGTGTGCTCCCTCCTGCCTGTCCTGGATAAGGAACAGCCAGAGGGCTGTCCCAAAGGCTGTGTCTGGCTAAGCTGGGCTCTGGGGACAAGCAGAGCTGCAAGTCAATCATCTTGCTCCATAAGCAGTGAACAGCCTGTTGAGCTCTCCTGTATGGCAGTGGGCTGCACACCAGGATCTCCCCTGGAGCTGGGACACCTCTCAAGGCTGAGAGTGTCAGATACTCAGTAAGTGAATTGGGAATAAGTGCTGAAACCTTGAATCTTAGCTAAGTGATCTAGAGGATTGATTGCACATGTATCATCCTTTAGACATAAGCCATTGGCCAAGCCTGGGACTAAGTCTGGATCCAATCACACCTGAACTCCCAGCGAGAAGGAGTTTGGAACACAAGGGGTCTTCTGAGCCTCAGTTTTGTCTGACCCAATCCTCTATACAGTAAATAATCAAGTGTACCTTGCCATCAAGTCTTGCTAAACCACTGCCACATTTACCACTGAACTTTGTTAACTCACTGTCCTATATCAACACAATACACTGTTCTCCCTTTGAGTGAAGTGCATCACTCTTTCCATGACAACTACTGAAAGTGGGCATTTTAATCCTCTTTTACTACTGAAACTTGGACAGGATTTCTCATTTACAACCAGCACAAACTGCTTAAGATAAGATTTTAGTCAGACCACAAGTTACTGATCTAAGACAGGGTGGAATGTTTCAGCTGGATTAGTGGTTATACACCTGCATTAACATGGAGGTTCCCTAAACCACCAGGTGGAACAAGCCTAACTACATTTGGAAGAGGAATCTTTCCTTGTAAGCACAGCAAGATGGGTCACGTTACCAGTGATGTTTTCTTGTTGTGACTCCAAATTTGGCAGTGCATTCGTAGCAGTTGGAGCCATCACACCAGGGAGGTTCTTTTGTCAGCATATCTGTTAGAGGCAAAAATGTAAAGACAAAATGGGCTCAGATATCTTTTGAGTTCACTAAACATATTAAGGAGGATTTGTCCAGTTCAGGTTGCAGCCAGTACAATGGATCTAACTACTCTTGCAGTCTTGGTTGTAGACAATGTTTAGTTGCTTTCAACATCATCACATTACCCACAGCAACTACACACCAGCAGTTACAAAGCAGTGTCTGGGTTTTAAGCTACATCAGACTACACACCCAGCCATGAGTTTCCATGTCTATCCTTAGAGGAAAAGCAACATTTAAGTCTGACAGGTCTGCATTGTACAACTACTCAGCTGATAGTGAGAAAAACTAGTATTTTTCTACCCCCCCACTGAAAGTATTATAAAATTCACAAGTTCAGCCTGTCTGGAATTACTGTCAATTAAGTCAGCTGTCCAGAGTTCTTTCCTTCACTGAAGTATCCCAGAAGCCTAAGCTAAAAACACTTTCCCACTGCAGCCAGTGGCACTCACCCAGCAGCCTAAAGAGAAGCTGTTTTGTAGCAACTTGGTAGTTGAAGATGTTGACTCCCTGGTTGTTGTTGACTCCGAGCCGAGCCCCAGCTCTCACTATTGCACGACACAAGTTGGCATTTCCCTTCATGTAAGCCAAGAGCAGCACTGAAAAATAAAAGCCAGTTCCCTGCTAGCAGAGTGGTGGGCTGTGGTACCCTCAGTGCAGAGCAGCATCTTTAGGTTTTAAGTTTCTGTGCAATGTTTGCATCTTACTGTATTTAACATATTACTGCCAATTATTCCAGCTTTAAAAGTGACATAGCATGAATACAACTTGAGTGGTTTTCAAGTTTAACAGCTGTTGAGTCTCACCCACCTGTGTTTCCTTCAGCATCAGGTTTGTCTAGAGGGTACTCTGGCATACACTCCAAGAAGAGGTCACAGATGGCTGCTGCATTATCTTTCCCATATTGTCCCAAAATGTGCATTGGTGACTGGCCTCTGGGGAAAAGAGTTTGTTATCCTGATCAAAGTCTGCTTGCTACTGCAGTTCCTCATCCATGGTTCAGATTTAAACCATGCTATGCCTCAGTAACTCAGTACCACATACACAGAATGTTCTGAGTTGGAAGGGACCCAGAAGGATCATCAAGTCCAACTCTTAAGTGAATGGTCCATACAGGGATCAGCCTCACATCCTTGGTGTTATTAGCACCATGCTCTAACCAACTGAGCTTATCTCAACTGCCTACTTTAACTTTCTTTTCTTGGTGTATACATATAATTTCCACAGAATTTAGACACAGCATCATCTGCACACTTCACTCAAGTTTGTGTATAAATATTATAATACAAGACAAATCCTTGTTGATTTTTTAAACCAGTCATATAATCATACATTTTAAAACAGAATGTGGTTCTTTTAGTCCCAAGACTATAAATAATTACCTGATATTAAAGGCTTCTGCATCCACATTGCACTCTGTGAGGAGGACCCGGATGTTGTTCAGCCGGCCGTGCATCACTGCCAGATGAAGAGCTGAAAAGTAAAAACAAAACAAGTCCAAGACTCTGAATGTCAGCAATAATTGCAGCTGATAAATAAATTACCAACCCCCCCTTCCACTTCTCCCATCTTCCCTCTCAAAACCTCTGATTTCTTGGACCTTCATTCTGTTCCACCTCTGCAGAACAAGCCCTGTCAGTGGGCTCTCCCCACCACCAGACCTACTGAAGTGTTTGCACTGACTTGTGTAACTTGACATTTACCATTATTTCCATTTTCATCTACAGCTGCAAAGTCCACTCCATTCTCCAGAAGGACTGAGCAAATGGTGGGCAGGTCCTGCTGTGCTGCCAAGTGAAGGGCAGTCTGACGGTGCTTGGTCAGCTCGTTCACCTGGGCCCCTGCCAGCAGCTGTCAGGGTGCAAAAGGGACACGGTCAGCGACGCTTCCAGGGCTATTTCTTTATTTCTGTGAATGAAGCACACAAGACTCCACTGCACAGAGATACTGCAGGGCCTCCAGCACATATAAAACGCTGTCATTACTGAGCTGCTGCGACTTGTGTTTGTGTTCAAATGTGCAGAAACGGCAAGGGAAGGTTCTTTAGGTGAGTCGCACTGCCCAGGGATTGCTGCAAACCTGGGGGAGGCAGCTCAGCAACAGCACAAACTAAGGGAACTTTCTGTTTCACAAAAAGTGGTGTCACCTTCAGGTGCCTTCTCCAGGTGACAGGCACTGTGTGTTAAGCCACAAGGTGCATTTTTAAGCGGAGGAAAAGCGACTCCAGCACGTACCAGATTGCGCACGATGATCTCGGAGCCAGCCTGGACTGCCAGGTGGAGAGGGGTGAGTTTGGAGGCATCCTGGACCCTGGAGTTCACATTAGCCTGGACACTGATCAGGAACAGCACACTCTCAATGTCTGAGTTCTGAACAGCCACATGGAGGAAATTCCGGCCTTTGTTATCAACCTGGGGCAGAAAGGGCACGTGAAATTAAATCCATTACTGCTGGAGAACAAGTTGTTTTATGTAGTAGGACATATTTTCACTAGGAGACATTTGCTCCATCTACTTGAACTGTAGAATCTTGCTCCTTTCACTGGCTGACATGAGAGACTTATCTGTTAATCACATCTATCAGGTGATTTCTCAGTTCAGTTATCTGCTGCAACTGCTCACTCAAGCCTGCTGCAGATTGCTTTATTTCTACTTTATAACCTGGGCATTGCTTGACCACACACTGCAGAGTATTGTTAGACAGACAAAAGGTTAACAGCTGTTGTAATGAAGCACTGAGCAGCAGTTAATGATAAATTCAGTTGAATGAAACAAGCTTGAGTCAATCTGGCAGTTAATCCAGGAGAAGGAAGCAACATGCAATCCTGCCACACTGATGCAAAGTGTATTCACAGAACCATGGAATGGTTTGGGTTGGAAGGGACCATCCAGTTCCAACCCCCCTGCCATGGACAGGGACACTTTCCACTATCCCAGGTTGCTCCAAGCCCTGTCCAACGTGGCCTTGAACACTTCCAAGGATGGGGCAGCCACAGCTTCTCTGGGCAACCTGAGAATTCATTTTGGCTTAATACCAAGTACATGTTGTTCAACTTTGCCTTGAAGCTGATATTAAAGCATATTCAGAACTACTTGTATTTATAACTACGTTTTAGATATAATAAGAGCTCACTAAGCACTGAAATACTTTACTAGTAATTAAACTTACACAGGGTAGGAAGAATCTCCTGAACAGCTGCCTGAAGTGTCACACCAGAAGCCTGAAGATACAGTTGGAGATTTTATAGTTCAGCAAGGCAGCATAGCATCTATTTTTCAGCTATTTTAGGTCAGGTTTTCTGGTTTGGATAGCTTTAGGAGAGCTGGGTAATAGATTATTTCTGTACTAGTCCAGCACAAGACAAGAGCAGAGTTAGAATGTTCTCCTTATATACACATAGGCCTGTTCCTCAGTTTAGTACTGACAAGACAAGGTTTGACAAGACACTAAACCTTAATGTTCTTACTCACACATAGGACATACACCCTACAGTTCCCTAATAAATCCTGCAACAGACAATTTGGCATCTGGCAAACGGATTGCATGTACAGACACAAAAGGATGAAGCAGAACTGGCCTGTGGAACAACTGTTACCACAAACTAGTAACAGGACCAGCATGGTTTGAACACTCCCAGCTTACCTGTTCAGCAGCTCCTGGTTCCCTCTTCAAGATTGCTTCAGCTGCTTTATTATTTTTATATGTCATGGCACAAGCAAAGGGAGTCATTCCTTGCCTGTCACGTACATTCAGCTTAATATCTGGATGTGAAATCATCAGTTGAATGATAACATTATGCTGGTTGCTAATGGCAACATGGATTGGAGTTCTTCCTTCTGCATCCTAGAAGGAAACCAGGAAGTTTCTTACGTGAAGATTCAGTAATACACAAGTTCTTCCCTAATTCTGAAGTGTCAAGCAAACTTGACAGTTTAGTTCTGTGACACACCCAGCTGCCTTCAGCAGGGACACCAAAGAGCTGCAGTGGGAGCTCAAAATCCACAGGGCAAGAAAAGCAAATTGGGATTTGTTTCTCCAAACAGGTTGACCTCAATCCTGTGCTATAGAGCCGTTTAAGTAGCTCAGTGTAACATCTCCCACATAGTCATTCTGGGGGCAGAGATGAGCATTCAAATTTAACAGCAAATTCAACTGAGGTGTTTAATCATTTGTCTGCATCAAGCAGCAGCTTACAGCCATGGCTGCTCTGTGACTGTGTTCTGTGATTCATTCTGATCTCACTTTCAACAGCATCAGGACCTAGAAATGTTACCCATTCATCTCCTTTGTTCTTATCTGTCAAGCTTTCTGTCTAAGGATTACTGTGTAATCAAAAATGAAGTGTAACTCATACTTACATCACCTCAGTTTACTCAGTAACAGAAGACACTTCCCAAACACACTGCAGTGGAGTATTATGGAGTTTTACACTGTAGCTCATTTAATGATTAATTGCAGCAGAATAGAGCCCTGCTTCTTCCTTTAATTCACAGTAAGGACAGAGGAGCTGAATTCTAATCATTACATCAGAAATATAACACTGTACCATTATTTTCTTTCAGCACAGCTTCTGGAATTAACCCACCATATGGGCAGATAAGCCCTAGACCTGATAACAAGGGACAGGAGAGAAAGCAGAGCTGCACTGGCTCATATCTAAGCAGGATGTTCTTTTCCCCATCAAGCAAAACACACTGCTGAGAGGAAACTACATTAGAGGCAGAGAATCAACTTTAAAAAATTGTGCACCGTTTCTCCACACACCTGAGCATTGACATTGGCACCAAACTCCAGAAGGCACTGGATCACCTCTTCTAGTCCCCAGCAGGCTGCCAAGTGTAGGGGTGTCTGTCCATCATGAGCTTCCTCTTCCCCTTCTCCATTCGGGCCTGGCTTTCTGGGACTATTCACATCACACCCACTGAAACACAACAGTCAATTCATTATGTTTAATACAGACTTGAACTGTTTCAAAAAGGGTCAGAAAAAACTTTACAAGAGCTGATCCAGCAACTGCTGACACATCCTACAAAAGCACAAACTCCTGGGTTTAGTTTGACTGTGGTCATCAAGACCATGATGCTAACAGAGATAACAGAATGTGTCTAAGATTAGTCAGAATTCCTGAAGTCCCACCCACCAAAAACCTGAGGAAGCACATACTTGTTACTGACTTAAGACAGCACTCAATGAACTTATACCAGGGACATACATGTACCCATCAGAAGGTTTGGGAAGTCCCTGACCTGCGGATCAGGAAGCACCCGATCTGTTCACTGTTCTCATCGATAGCCCTGTGCAGAAGGGTTTGGAAGCAGCCACTCGGCCCCGGCCCCCAGCAGGTTGAATCACAGCCATGCCTGACCTGGAAGGAGAAGCACAATGAGGCAGTGAAGGTTTTTTTATGTCTCCAGACTCCTGCTCTAGTCCCTGACTAATGCTTCTGGAACACTGTCCCTCACAGGTAGCACCTGAGATGCCTTGTCTATTCTTGTGGCAGTCACTGAATTTCAGGAAGCTGCTTTAAGGTCTTCCAGACCAGTACTTTATTGGTTTACTATGTAATCCTTAATTAGGATTTATTAACAATTCAAATATTCACCCATATACTTTGATAGACAGGTCTTAGGCCAGTTGGACTGGTTACCTCACTTTCAGCACCTACAGCAACTCAAGCAGCATCTGCAGACATTGCCTTTGAAGCTCTGGCCCATTTACCTGCTTTTCTATACATTCAGCTAAACAGAGAGTTTCTTCCATGAGTTGTACTGCTAATATTGGTATTCTTCTACTAGAGAACTGCAAACTTGAGCAATGTGGCACTTAAGACTTGTTCCACTCCACTTTACAAGGTTTGCACAGGAGTAGTTGCAGTGTTGACCCCAGAAAGGTTCTTATCCAATATCAGCACAAACAGTCAAGTACCGTTACAAGATTTATTTCTCAGGTCACCAGCACAGCTTTTAAATACTTGTCTCTAGCAGACAAAAACTGGGTATCAGAGACAAAAACTTTCAAGTAACTTCCTTATGAAGAAGACAGAAGGAGGTCTACTTCAGTCTCCTAAGAAATCTCCTCTTGGATCACCTGTGCCTGAAACTAAATTTACCTTTAAAGTAAATATAAGCCTTTAAAGGCCTTCTTGATGCAACTTTAAGATGCAATAAGAGCTAGCACTAACACACAGGCATGTTCAGTTTTATTCAGGAAGCTGATCATTACACAAGCCTGGTATGCCATGGACTGATGCTTTCAGTGGATCTTTACTCCTTCCAGGATCTAGATAGCACATTCTATAGTATTTTATTACAGTGGCTGCAAGAGATTTGGCTGTATTTATAAAAGATTTCTCCACAAAAGAGGGACCTCTGGTGAAAAAAACCCTCTAAAATTAGTGATATTGGACCACTCTGTTCTTTTCATGCACTGAGTTTTGTTTTGCTGATAACCTCTTTTGTTGCTAGCAAGGTGCACAAAACTGAGACTAAATTAAGCCAACCGACAGTCTTACCAAAGTTGATGCAATATCTTCCAGGTTGTTTTCCAAGGCAAGCCACAGGGGAGGATTTCCTTTCTCATCTGGCACGGACATGTCTGCTCCCCTGGTACAAATGGCATCCACCACGAGAGGGAGCTGGTTTTTGATGGCCAACTGCAGGGCTGTCTCCCCGTCCTGTGTCCTGCAGCAGGGACAGTTCCAAGTGTGTTACTACAGCAGTTTACTGAGAAAGCCAAAAATCCCCTCCTCACGTGTGTATTTCTGCTGTGGTAAGGTCATTTCTCTCCAGCCAAGCAAACACACCACGCTCATATTTCATCACAGCTTTGTATTTACCTTTCTTCCCCCGTTTAGCAGCAAGCGATTGATTTCTAAAGTTGGAAAAGTGCGTGTTCTTAGCTCAGAGACACTCACTGCCTTCAGTGCAGCCATTATTTGAACAAGTTCCTTCAGAGCCAGCCTGCTGCCACAGCAGAGAACAGCTTTGTCTGCAACGTGGCAACACTTCAAGCAACAGTCAAATACCAACTGTTAAAAGCCTGAAGTTAGAACAGCAGCATTAGGCAGTTTGTACCCGTGACATTCATGACACTATAGCTTGCCAACTTTCACAGCCAGCCTGTCAGTCATGTAAGCAGACAAATGTTCTGTTAAGTCTAATATCAAGTTGTCTAGGAGATACTCAGGAGGCAAGTTCTATTGGAATCTTGTTGCTGGACCTACATCTAATTGTTTCGGATGGTGGCAAACACGCAGCTCCAACAAGCTGGCAGATGGATGAGACTATGGAAGTTCAGTGCCTCCAGGCCTCTCTCTAGGGCTTGAGTCTGTTACAGAGGATTCTGTCTCACTTAGAATTAAGTGGCACCTCCTTCTGCAGCCACTAGAGGAGGTACTGACCAACGGAGCTACACACAGGTCCAAGTTCACACATGTAACCCCTCAGCTCTAGTGCCATAAAACTGTGCCAAACACATAACTGCACAGATCACAGCCTGAAACCAACTTCAAGCCGTTATACAAAGGCATTCATCACCACCTGCTCTAGAGACTCATGCAGTTGAGTGCTGGATCAGTTAGGATCTTACCTGACATTTATATCTGCCTGATGTTCCAGCAGGAAGAGGGCACTCTTACTGTCCTGCCTCTGGATTGCCATGTGCAGCAGAGTCTGTCCATCTGACATGGTGTCATTGATGGAGGCCCCAGATCCCAGCAGCTGAGCTGCTATGGTGTGCATGCCTGAGGAGGTCAAGCTCATTAGTATTTTACTCTTGGGTCTATAAAGCAGATGCACTGAGGACTAACAGAACAGGGTTAACATGCTCAGACAATACAGTGATCTGATAGGAAAATAAGTAGGGAGTTCACAGAGGAAAAATTCCCCAGAACTCTGAGTACAGCTGTGGGCTAGAAATCTTTCACTAAGTCACAGGTGAGCACTCATTTCTAGAAGATGAAGAATCATCTAAAGCTCTCCTTGACAGCTCCTCTTCAGCAGCACAAGCCAGAACATGAACACACACCTGCTGTTTTATCTTTTAAAAAAACTCCTGTTCACATCACAGCTTCCATATTGTTGTGAATTCTCATCTTGTGTGGAGGGTCCATACCTGTCCAAAGAGCCAATCCCAGCACAGTCTGGTCTCTTGAGTCCTTCAGACTAAAGTCAGGAATAATTTGCAAGTTGTTGGTGGCATGAAGAGCATTAGCTACAAAAAAGCATCAGGAATTAGAGCATTCTTGTACTTGACCTGCAGTCACACACTGAAAGCTGCTGCAGCAGCAGTGTCACATTTTGAAGCGGGCTGTTCCTTTAGCAGTCAGTCTGAAAGATCTGAGCAAGATACCTTCAGCTTCCCTGATCTGATACTGCTTAGGATTCAGACAGTATTTCCACTACTGCCTAATCTTAATACTTACACTAAAGAACATTCAATTCTCTAGCTAAGAGGCTTAACCTGTCCCTTTCTACCTGCAATTCCAAATACAGTGGCACACACAAAGCTTTGAGAATGAAGAGTGGAGGCTGTACCACAGTGTGGTGGCACCATCCCTCCTCCTTAGCTCCCTGGGATGGATGATATTTACCCCAATTCACCTACTCCCTTCTAAATCTCACTTATGGTAGGAGACAAAGCTGGCCTTCCTTCAGCTGTCAATCTCCCCTCCTGCTGCTAGAAAGAAGCTGAACTAACAGCATTTGACAAACTCATCTGCCAGTATTTGAGTACTCAAGTTTCAATCCTGTTGTAACTCCAGCATTACCTCGTACAAAATCCTCTTAGTAAGAGTTAAGGGAGGCAGAAATCTCACCACAAAGGTGCCTTTACCCAAATTTTATTCCAGTATTTACCTGAAGCAAATGCTTTGAAGGGATCTCAGTTGTACAAGTAGAATAGAACCCAGGATTAACTGTTCAAGTCCATTATCTACAGTGGAGAATTTACAAGCACTCACAGGCAAAATAATTTTCTAGTCTTAAGAAGCAGATGATTTTGAGTTTAAGACTATATTTAGCCTGTCTTATTAACTGCTCTACTTTAAAAATGCTTAGTTTGTCAAACACAGCTCAGATGCCATCTTGACACACCAACTTCCTACAGTACCAACAGTCTGAACCAGGAAACACCCACCTTTTTGTTCCAGGATGACTGACACCACATCTGGGTGATTGTAAGCAATGGCCATGTGGAGGGGAGTTTGCAGATAAACATTCTCTGCTGTTGGAGGAGCAGATGCATCCTTCTGCCCAAGCACTGCTTCTGCTGTCTGGATGTTGGGATTGGCTCCTTGCTGCAGGAGTTCTGCTGCCAGGTTTGCCAGGCCGTGCCTGCAGGCTGTGTGCAGGGGGGTTTCTCCCTTTAATAAACAGGGTGCTGGGTTAACAGCTTGAGACATGCAGAGAAGCAGCTTTTAAACTACTATTCCCACAAGAACTGGTGTGAAGAGCTTCACTCCTAGTAGCTGAAGCTCCTTAGGACTTACAAACTCCTTAAGTCAGCTTTTATTAAGAACTATCACACCAGGCACTGAGGGAGGTGTTAGAAGCACGTTAACAACAGCTGATGCTGCAAGAACAGTGCCACAAGAAAGGTCTGATCACCAGTAAATACCTGAAAACATGCAAAGGTTCACAAAGTGCTCCAACTTGCTTTAAGCTACAGTTTAGCAATGAGAGATCTCTGCTGGCTTATTTCTGAAGAGCAGTAAGGAAACTTCCAGTTTAAGTTTCTGTTTTTACCCGTTTGTTTTGGTGGTTGACTTTTGCTCCGTGAGTTGCTAGGAAGAGAGAAGCTGCCTCATTTCCTGCACCAGCTGCCCTCTGAAGCAAGCAGTTTCCTAAAGAAAAACCAAGAACACTGCCAGAGTGCTATTCCAACCACATTTTGATACTAACAAACGTGCTAACACCTTCCCCACTACCTTATGACATTGAAGTTTGAAGTCAACAAAGAAAATCTTGCCTATTAGTAGCCCCCTTGCAACTCTGGACTGGACATGCATTACCATTTAGCAATTACACATTTTGAAACTCTAAAGAGGATATTAGAACCTGGCAATGAGTCCAGATTTTCTGTCACTTCCTGCAAGTCCAGCTCAGCCTGGGGCTGTCAGTGCTCCAGCTCTGGGTAAAGCTGCTACCACCTCCCATTTACTGTGCAGCAAATGCTGTTGAAACCTCATCCAGCTCCTCTGAGTGCAGTCAGCATCAAGCAATTAACTTACAAGCCTTTCACCTACACAGAAATACAAACCTCTGGTTTACCTGTCACTGTGTCTGGAGCATCTGTGTTGCTGCCTCGTTGGATCAACCTTGCTGCAAAACTGTTCTCATCAAAGGAGGTTCCATTCACAACAGGGGCATCCTCAAAGGGGTTCACAGACTGATCAGACGACACAGTGATGTACTGAACTGCAAGCCACAGAGCTGTGCTTCCTTCATGATCCTTCAGCTCCAAGTCTAGTCTAAAAATAAGAGTTAGTGTCCCCAGTTTATACCTTAAAAAGTGGTTCCCCATCTCAGCTTAAGTTTCAAGAGGCTGAACAGCTGTACGAGCTCATCTCGTACCTCACTGACAACTCCTGCTTGCCAAAAAACCTACTGTAGCTCCAGTTACCTCAGAGAATATGGGAATACTCTGAAACAAGCACAGCACCTTCTGGGACTACCAGAGTCAAGCTTATTGCTCCCAGGAGAAGTGTGGCCCTGGTAGATCTGGGCTCACACTAAGTATAGCAAAGAGGCAACTCCTTTTGGTATTTGAGTGAACTGTGTGCAAGAACTGCAAATTCAAATGCAAAGAAACTGAGTCAAACAAAGTGTTCTGCTTCACCACCCTAAGAAGTCACCTGTGGCAGCTTTAAGCAGAACTCAAGAACATATTGAGACATTTCAAGAGTATTATCACTCCTTTTAGCTCCACTACAAATGGATGTTACTACATCACTTCACCTTTGAAATCACTTCACCCTCTTTGAAAAACACAAGAGATGCAGTTTGCTGCTTCTCTACAGTAGGGCAAAAACTCACGTGGCTCCTGGCACCTTTAGTTATGCAAAGCCTTTTACACTTTTGCATCCCAAGTCTATTATTGGTCTTACTATAAGGCAAAGAGGCACAGAGGAGTTGTCAAACCAGGTTTCATCTCTTCACTGTACAAGGTAACATGTGTTTTACATGTAAAAGGAACTTACTGCTTGCACTGGAGCAGCTGACTGAACACAGGCTCGTTCCTGACCACGATGGACACGTGTAGTGGGGTCCTGTAATTGCAGCAAAAACGTCCAGTTACATCAGGAACAAGAGAGACACTTGATTTTATCCCTGGTCATCAACATGCCCCTAAGATTTATGGGCTTAACTTCTGTCTTTTCTTTCAGAAGGGCACAAACACATCTCGAAACAAAGAGCAGTCTACTCTTCCAGTGGACACACTTTCAAATAATTTGCTGTAAGCAACTCAATGACTCAATGTAAGAGTGAACTTTCAAGGAAGAAGCACAAGAGCTTGATCTATTAGAACTGTGTACACACAGTTCTTGTGCTTCTTGTGCCCTGGAGTGTATCAGCTTGTGTATAGCTGCTCCAAGTCTTCTATATTATTTTATACACTTGTTTGCCAGCCCAACCTAACCTGTGAAACAGCTTCCTGAAACAGGCCCTGCACTTCAGATGAACACACTGCACATACTGGCTTGCTTTGAGGTAATTTCAGTTTCCCTGACAGCTTCAAATGGAAGTACCTTTCAGGAACACTATTTGGCATCTTAGCTGGCCTTCTTTACTGTTCAGTGATTCAATAAAGGCAAATTAACTGTGTGCCATGTGTCCTAACACCATCATCTCACCCCAGCTTTCTGCAGCTGGGCTATGTTTAATTGGCCATGACAGGGATCCATTCAGCCTGCACAGCTTTCTGCTCTGAGTGCTGCCCACAGGTCTCCAACTGGTCCATGAATTCACCCTCCCTGCTTCCCAGTCTCACCTGTGCTTTGCTGACAGACCTGAGCAGGTTCTCAGCACCTGATCAGCACAGCACTGTCTGTTAAACTGCTGACTTGGCTTCCCCCAGTATTTACCTGCCTTTGTTGTCCTGCATGTTGGGGTTGGCTCCTGCCTGCAGGAGGGACTCTGCAATCTGTGCCATCTCTGCCATGACATCAGGTGAGTGTTTCTTGGGGCTGTAGGATGCCACGAGGTGCAGAGGGGTCTCCTGGTCCCCCAGTGTAGCAGCATTCACATGGGCACCGTTTTTAATGAGAAAGTTTGCAGCAAATTTATCTCCTTTGGGGAAACAAAACAAGGTTATTTGTGGATAGATACCCACTATGTACTTTATACTCCAGAAAACGGATACAGAGGAGTTCCCTTCAGACCATACATACAAGGGTCTGCTCCTACAATGCCTTAGCAACAGGCAACTTCAACCCTTCACTGCAAAGTCAGGACTAAAATATTTCACAAGCCCTTGGAAAAAGTGTTTTGCCCACAGGTGACTCAAGTTCACACACAAGTTTATTATTATTGTGATACTGAATTTGCCAGTTCCTCCATCAAAACAATCCATTGCTGCTTTAACTGACCACTGGACAAACTGTGATACTAAACATACAAGTATTGTTTTGTACAAAAGGTACCATTCCAGGGCATCAGTCAGAAGTGTGTAGTTGCAGTCAGTCACCTGTTCAGTCCTGCTACACAAACCAGCAGTAACACAGCCTTTGCTCTGGAAAGCTTAGCTCCATTATATATAGGATAAGGCCTTCAGCAGTTCAAACCCACCATGCACAGCATTCCCAAGAACCCCCTCTTGAGAGCTTCTCAGGAGTCAGAGCTCAGGCCCATTGAGACACATGGAAGCTTGGACTTGAACCACCAGGGTGCAAAGAATGGCCTCAGGGTCATATTTCACATTAACCACCCTCACTCCAAAGACTACCTTGAACAGACACAGTCACACCTTGTTTGGCCTGAATGCACAACTGGAGAACAAAGAACAGTGTTCCAATCTATACTGCTGTATTATCTCTGCCAACGAAACCCCAAATCCCATTTTCTGATTCCCATGTCTGACATTTCCAGCGATCAGAAGTGATAAGAATCATGTGGCAAGTTCAGACAATTTGCTTTAGCTCCATTTCCAGAACATGTGATAGTTAACAGTGACTGATTCACTGAAGCTGTGGTTACTGAGAAGCAAGCATTCATTCTCACAGCCCTAGCAGACAGCAGAACAAGAGGACAAATGCCAGCATTAAGTATGAGGAGCAGCCTGCTGCAACCTTTGCAGTGCTCTACAGGCCTGCAGCCACCACCACACTGACCTATGCCTAGAAGGTCTCCTACTCCTGCTCAAGTTTCATTCACAGGATCAGCCACCAGCTTTACCCTGTTTAGATATGTAGGAAATTAAAAGAAGAAGTTGGGAGCTGAGTTTAAGTTTTTTGAGCCCAAAATAACTTCTAGGAGTCCCAGAGAGTTTGCTGTTAAAAATAAACTCAGGCTTGGCTTTCTGGAGCAGAGCTGCCAAAGACATTGCAGGAAACCAGCACGAGGTGTTCACTGCAGATTTTTCCCACACTTTGACCACAGGCCAAGATGCTGCTGATCCAAAGCCTTCAGAGTGCTGTGGCCATGGCAACCAGGTCCTGCTGTGCTCCAGTTCTCATCAGATGCATTTCCCACTCTAAGGTGGAGATCAGCTCAACATAACCCTGCCGTTGTACTCAGACTCCAGTGGTAACTACACTGCTATTCAGCAGAGCTTTGAAAATACTCAGACTGGACAGAGGCACCTCCACTTGCTCCTCATCTTCTTTCAATCACATTTTCCTCCTCTAGGACTGCTGTGCAGTAGCACAGACCCTTGCTGTTAACCAGCACAAAGAAGCATACGGTGCATTCAGTCCAAGTCTAGAAAAAGATTTCATCTTTGTGACTCTCATGTTGTCACAGTCAATTCAGCTATTTGTCACACAGACACGGTATTGTCAAATTAGAATATTCCCAGTGTCTCCCTACATTTCTTCCTTTAGCAGGCAATGTTCTACTGGATTGCACCTGGATGGCAAGTAGCACAAGTTTCCCCAGCCAGCAGCCTGGTCTCAGATCCAAAGAAGAGTCTGTTTGCTTTTAAGTTTAAAAAAAAAAAAAAAAGAAACAGGACAAAGTCCATCCTTCACTACAATCTTCTAACTGAAGTGACAACTACAATGTGACACAGGAATAGACTTAGGAATCATGCTGGGAACAACTGGAAGTTAATACAGCTTCATATCCCATGTCCTTACCCCTCTGGATGGCTTTGTGCAGCAGACTCCAGCCTCTCGTGTCTGCCCTGTCCACGTCAGCCTTGTGGTTGACCAGGGTAGTGGCAATGCCCTCCAGCCTTTGGGCCAGGGCCAGATCCAGAGCAAGGTCTCCATTGTGATCCAGTTCATTGAGCTTCCCAGGAAGCTGCAACACAAACACGGTGCACTGACACTAGAGACAGGCTCACCAGCCCAACTGAGTGTTTTACCAGCCCATTCCATGATCAGCACAGTCAGCCCTCCAGCTCCAGTGCAGAATCCTGCTGGTGTGTTTTGGTGAGGGCTCCCTGCACAGGGACAGTCACTGCACCACAGGCAAAGCTGCCCAGAGGGCTGTTCCATGACAAATCAGGAGCTGTGTTTGCAAGCCTTGTCCAACTCACAGAAAACAAGACTAGTTCACTCAAACATGTCACCAGACAGGCATATTCAATGTAGGAAGAATCATTCAGTTATTCCTTTAAGATACCTCAAATCTCAACTGGATTAGCACCTAGGGGTGCTACATACCAGCAAAGTCCCAGCTTCCAGTTAAGATCTGAGGCAACTTAAAGTACTAATTGAATAATTCTTGATAATTCTTAATACATGAATTCTACATTCTCCCTTGTTGGAGGACATCTTATTTGCTTATTTGTTTTTCACCCAAACAGAACAAACAACTGTTACTTCAAGCCTTCAACAGAAGGGAAAGCATTTGTTCAAAGAAATGATTCTTACTGAACTGCCATAAAGCAGCAAAGTTGACTATTATACCATTCAGTTTTAAATGTACATGGTAATATCAGATAAGGGATTTTATTACACACAGTCTGTTGTATGCAGGGTGTTTTAGAAATGTTATGAATCACTTCTGAATTATGTCTTCATGGAGCCTCTATTGCTAGACCTCCATTAGGTACACAGAAGTAGCTGTGGCAATATTAAACATGCAAGTTAAGAATATTAAACATACAAGTTAAGAAT
>NW_020884963.1:1667355-1679174 GCF_003945725.1 Corapipo altera
CAAGTTAAGAATATTAAACATACAAGTTAAGAATATTAAACATACAAGTTAAGAATATTAAACATACAAGTTAAGAGTTAGTGACAAAAATCAGTAACAAGGTTCAGACTGGGAGTTCAAACCCAGTTACCTTAAACACCAAATTCTAGGAGACAGATCAACTCAGTCTCACCTGTGAATCCATTTCTATAAGGTACAAAAAGACCACATCTTCTCTCTCCACTTTAATAGCCTTATGCAGAGGATATTCTGTCTTGGACTTGAACATTTTGTACAGTAACTGGGCACTCATGCTGCTGAAATCTTCCTTACGCAGGTCATCCTGGGAGCAATTAAAGAGAAGGGTAAGCAACACTCCTGTTTTATTTATAGACAAGGCATTGCACAATGGAATTCTGAAGTTCACAAAACAAGCTCAGTGAAAAGTCTCATTTTGGTAACATTTTGGCAGGAACAATCCAAGATAACCTTTTTAAAGATTTAATCAGGAAGTTTTAAATCTTACATTTTAGTTTCAAGATCAGTTAGTGGAATTTTTCTTCCTGTCTACAGACATGGAAAACTAGCATTGCAGCAGACATTATGGTAGATTAACACCTAAGCTGAAAAACAATCCTCTATGTGGGCTTATTCTTAATTCTGACAGAAAAAGGCCTACAACTATTGAAAACTGACAAATCCTCAGAACTTTGTAAAATTATCAACAAAAGTAAACAGAAATTTAGGGGTATAAAGACCTAAATGAGTTAGTGCTCATTTGACCAAACAGAAACAACCTCATTTTCAGGTAGAATTAAGTATGAAAAGTTAGGAACCAGAAGCAGTCAATAGTTAAAAGTGCTGACCCACAGGTTCATATACAATAATCTTTTTTTATGCATTAACATATCAAAGCACTCCCCTGTGCCTTAGTATCAGTCAAAGAAAGAAACATCCACATCCAGATGATGCCTTTTAGGTTTAGAATAATCTAAATCCCCACACACAAGTCTACTGTTGACAAGCCTTATTGTAAAGGCCAATCCACTACTTAGCTAATCAAACTTTCTTCAAAATAAAGAGATCAGAGCAAGTGAAACTTCCAAGACCATTTGTCTCTCCCTCCATAACTGAAGATAAACTTCCCTGGCTTCCATGAATTATTTATAGAAGTAAAAGCAGGCCTGGGATTTGTGACCTGTATAGACAGAGACCAACTATGGATGAACTTCTAAACAGTTTGGAGTCCAGATCTGATAAACAACCCTCCTGCTTATTAGAACAGTCCCTTTTCTTTGGCTCAGGAAACTGAGACACTCTGTACAGTGAAATAGTTCCAAGGAACAGAATAACTCTTCAGGTTATGAGCTACTCCCCTCCAAGACATTCACACCAGACAGACAATGCATACAACCTCTAAAGACAATTAAAATCTCTCAAAGGAGTCACTTAATATTCTTTGCTTCAAACATATAGTTGTAAAGAACCCCAAACAACACAGGGGCAAAAGTACGTGTTGTAAAGATAACCAGGAGAGATGGGAAGGGAAAAGTCACCCTGCCTCAGAAGCAGCCCCAGAACTCACACCAGGGCTCAGCTTTTCATCAACACTGTTGTCAGTATAACAGGTCACCTCAGTCACTGCAAGTTATCAGGAACCCATGAAATCCCCATCCCAGCTGGAATGCTTGTGACCAAGAGAGACCCCTGAGGTTAGACACTGCAGTAAGTCAAGCAAAATTCTCCTGATTAAGTTCCTATACTGTGCAAGCATTTTTGCTCTTGTTTCCTCCTGCCAGGACTCACCCAGTGACTGGCAATGATCTCTGCACAGTAGTTCAGGAGGGTGCTGGCACTCAGCTCCTCAGCAGTCTGGTAGAAACGGATGCAGTTCCTGACATTAACTAGTGACATGACTCCTTTTTCACATCTGTCAAAACAGGAAAGCCAGTGGTCAGTAATCCAACAGCTTTGCTGCAATCACTGTCCCATGTTCTAACAGGGTCCCAATGCTCCTTTTCCTAGATGCCAGCAGAAAATGGCTTGGACTTGCTTTACCATAAGGCTGAGCAGCATAAACATACTTCAATCAGCAGCCCTGAGAGCAGCTCCCCTAAGAGCAGCCTTCCATTGGAATCCATCCAGCCAAGGGCCAGGGTAACACCACACTGCAGGAATCTGCAAGTGGGGACACATCCCAGTTCTCCCAAGGGCACAAACTGCAGTTCATTCACTGCTGTGAAGGAGGGGAGATGTGTGTCTTCACAAGTCCTACAGTGATCACAGGTAGGGGTTGTTCAGATTGGATACTGGGGACAATGTCTTCATGGAAAGGGTGGTCAGGCACTGGCACAGCTGCCCAGGGCACTGGTGGAGTCACATCCCTGGAGGGGTTTAACAGTTGTGTGGATGTGGCACTTGGGGACATGGGTTAGTGGTGGCCTTGGCAGTGCTGGATTCATGGTCAGATTTGATCTCAGAGCTCTGCTCCAGATGAAACAATTCCATTATTCTATGATTCCATACCTACCAAGACATCTAATAATTCCCAGTGGCATCCTAGACATGGACCTGTCACTAGACTACCATGAGCAGACACCTGCTAAGTTCACAGCACAACATGAGGACATGAGGACAGCTTTTAGGCTGGTACAAAGCTTGAAGGCAGTTTTAGCACTGGCCTTACAGATATCAACAGTGTCAGCACACTTGACAGCAGTTCAGTCTGCTTCATGTTGGAGGCACACAAATCACAGATTATGGATGTCATGTACTGCTACAGACACCCCCTGGGCAAAAGATTATTCTATCAAAGGATACTCTGATTAAACTCAAGGCTTTGAAGTTGTACAAAACTTGAAGAGGTTTCAACTTGTACATTCAGGCTTCTCACTAAATGGTTTTTTAGAGCACTCCATCAAGATGACAATCCAGCCTCTACTAGAATGGCAATTGTAATCTCAGAATGGGAAAGCATTGCACTGCTACATTAACCTTATTTCTGAAGAACAGTTACCACCAAGATGCACAGAAGAGCAGCTATTTCAACTGAAATGTCACCTATGCTATTCTAATACTGCAAGCCACCTGACAATGACTCTTCCCAGTGTTCTCTAACAATTCCTTTCTTGCAACTCTCCAGAGCCTGGTGTTATTCTACTGATCTCTGTCTCTTCTTAACATCAAATTAGGGTTATTAGTTTGACTGGGAGAGGAACTGGAAAGTAAATATATCAGCTATGAGAAGAACTGCTACAGTTTAACTGTAGAGCAAGGCTTCATTTCCCATTTCCCATCAACTGAATGTCAGGCTGTATTATTAAAACCTCAAGAGTTTGAAAAAGCATAATTTTAGCTAATTGCCAGCAGTTATTTCTATTCAAACAAAGTTTAGGAGTTCAAGCAGATTCGCTGTATTTACTAAGACTCACCTTTCCCTAAGCAGCTGGAGCTGGAATTTATTAGCCAGCTTCATGAGCTCTGTCAAGAAGATATCATCTTCTCTGAGCTCCAGTTCATCTGTGTAGATCCACCTCAGCATTGCCATGGTTACCTCTGGGTCAGCATCTGCTGCAGGGAGCAAGAGCATTAATGAAATCCCTAAAAACAATCTCCAGCTCAAGTAGTTGCTGTTCCTTTGACTGCTGAAAGTCACAGCTACCATAAAAAAAAAAGCCTTGTTGAAACTGTACCTCTTTAGTTCAACTAAGATGGCAAAACAGAGGCAAAACTGGGCAAAAGTCAAAACTAATGACAACATTGGCACCAAGCTGGAAAACCTTTTTCCACTGGAACACTGTGCAGAATGCAGGGAGCTCTATAGCATCTCCTGCCTGCTACACAAATGTTCCATCTTTAGGGGCCAGTGATGCCCCTATAAAGTCCTTGGTCCCTCACATATGGCCAAATACAAACCTACATTTGACAAGCACAAAGCCCCTTTTTGATGTAAGAATCCTCTCTCTATATTACACCCACATGTTCTGAACTGCTGCATTCCAAAGGTACTTGCACCTTGTTACACCTTGGAAATTACTCCAAAGCACTTCAAAGTGCTGGGAACCATTTCTAGGAAAGGTGCAAAAGTGCCAGTTCAAGGGGCTGCTCAGATTTCAGGTGTTTACAAGACTGACCAAACTGATGTTTTACACAGTGAGAAAACTCAAAGCTGTACCACAGGACACTACACAAGCCCAAGGACCTCTGTCACCTACTCACAAGTGTAGTGACAACCCTTCTTACAAGGATGCAGATGAGAATAACTCCAGTAAGACCAATTACAACAAAAATACCAGTCATTTAGAAAACTAGCCTTACTCCTCTAAACTGTTCTGTTTTTAAAATGAAAAAAAATTTAAAAGTTGAAAACCTTTAAGAGATTGAAATACCCACCCTAAAACATCTTTAGATCTGCAGAGCATCAGCAGTCCTTGGCATGAACAGCCTCCCAGGAATCAGGAGGTTTGAGTAAGGCAAGTATTTTTTGCCAAACTTGAAGCAATCAGAAAACCTACTTGAGATGTGCAATCAGCTGTGCCTTGGCAGAGGTAAGAAGTGCATCTTCTCCCTCTCAACAAGAGAACATGTGTTCATCTCTTTCTACCCTTTAAAGATTAGAAAACTCTACAGATCACATGAACTCTAAAGACACTCAACTGCTGTCTGTATTTTGGAGATAAGATTCAGGCAATCTCAGCTTGCAAGTTCTTAAGAGAACCTCTTAAGAAAACACAACAATATCCAGGGAGCAGCTTGTTGCCTGTTCCAGCTATTTCATAACCTAATCCTTGTGCCATTTCTCAAACTTTATAAAAAATTCAATTTTACTGTGGAAAGTATCCTTTACTAGCACTTCTTTCAAGCATCATTTTGTAACAGGAAGTGTTTGCACTGTTAAACATTTAAGACTGCAGTTACAGCTGAGATTTTCAGCTTAGCTGTGGAGCTAGAAATGCTGTGCACTGCCACTGGTAACAACACTACAATTAACATAAGAGCCTTTTAGTAATAATTTTTGTTAGCATAGCACTCAAATTAAGAACTCCTTGGCATCTGCTTTCTTGTGGCTGCAGAAAGACCCATAAATCACATTGCAAGGAAGCCCATGCTGTCTCATAAAACCAGCTTGCTGTGACTTGCTCCTTTTCCAGTTTGTCTGCACTTGGGATTCACGGGAAGTGCAGAAAGTGAAGCCAGTGCTTAATATTCAACATGCCAGTCAGCAGCCTGCTCAACTCCATACCTGGTTTTAATGCTCATAAATTAATTGTATAAGGCTCTTCCACACTGTTAAGGGCAGAAAAGCCTGTCAAGAGGTTCAATCTGTAGAAACACTGCCCAGTGTAAGTACATGCAAGAAACAGCTACAGCAGAACCAAACACTCATGTAGAAGATGGTCTTTCAGAAACCTTCTCTTCCTCACCTATTTTGCAAAGGTATCAAAGTGCCAAAGCAAGCACCTTTCATAACACCAGTACTTGGATTCACTTCCCACACACACCGTGTTAACAAGCAGCAAGGAATTTCCATGACACACTTCAGAGAAATGATGCACACTACCTCAAAAAGCCCTGTCCTTAGAAAGGAAGGAGTCAAGTTCCTCCAAATAGATTTGTTTTTCATTATGTTTAGTTGACTCTAGAAAAGACAAACAGGCCACCAATCTCAGCCCCTGTTTGTTAAAGAGAAAGAAGGCAGGTTACTGATTTAAGCAGCACTAACACCCAGGTCACAAGCTCACCACCATGTTTCAGAGACACTGAAATCCGTAATCAACAGATGAAGCACCACTTTCAGTGGACAGCACTGGTCTGGAAGGCACACAAGTAACCTTTTCCCAACAGGCCCTTTCAGCAGTCACCCTAAAGGCAATCAAAGCATCACATTACTCAGCAGGGACTGACCTGACAGATCCAGCTCCTCGGTGGAGGCGAGGTTGGCGAGGCTCCACGTGTCACTGCGCGCCGCCAAGACAAATTTGTGAGCTCTGATGTGCTTGTCCCCAACCTTTATCTTCAGATCACTGAGAAAAGAGCATCAACATGCATAATGCAGGCTCCCCCCGTGCTTGGATACATATGGATTCAGCATCTCCACATGTCCTGGTATCCTCATTTAGATTCAAGTTGTTGGAGACTTAAAACACATTTATTTTTTTAAGTAGAACACATCAGATGACAATTCTTATTTTTCTAGGGAGAAATGCAATCAGTCATTAGCATTTCAAGTGCTTGGTTAGGGTTTTTTTTTTTAACCACTTCAGAATGAACAGCAAGAGGATTATTGCAGAAGTTAGGAAAAGCCAACAATCTTGAGGTTAAATATTTATGTCACAGTGTCCATACTAATACTGTCAGCTAAGCGCCAATGGTTTCAGGCAAGACCAGCAAGAGCACAATGCTGTTTGACAGCAGTCTGAGTGCAAGGCAGAGTCCCCAGCTCCCAGGAGACCAGCTGTCAAGAACACCAATTTCATCCTGACCCCTTTACACCAGGTTATTCTCTGTAGTTAGAAAATACCTGCCCTGCTTATTTTAAAGTCCCACGGCTTGCAAATGTTCTGGCTGTGTAGGTGCTTTCCAGACCATTTTGTAACTCAAAGCTATAAACTACAGGACAAAACAGAGATGTTACTTAACAAAACCTGCACTGGGACTCGCCACCTTTCTCATTTTGTATCTGTAGGTCCTTTCAGACAACATTTCTGTGCCTTTAAAGCTGAACAGAAATAAAGTGATCCAACTCTTCTGACATATCCTGCCTAACAAATCTTTTACCCAGCAGGCTACAGTGAGTTCTTGCAGGCACAGACCCTTCTCTCAGGGAGGCTCATGAAGAGACAGCAGGGCAAGGAAGTTGAACCAAAACAGATTTTCCCCTTACATGACTAAACTCCTTTACTCTCTTGGCATTGCTTTCAGTAACAGCAGAGAAATTGATAAATATCACTGTAGTTTCAGAACTAAATCAGTTCAGGGATCTGGAGCATTGAAGGTGATCCTTAATGTGCCTATGGAAAAGAAACCATTAAACCTAATTATGTGTTGAGATTTAAAACTACAGTATGATTTGTATCACTGCCTCATATACATCACTAATACAGCCCAACAAGCCAATTTAATCAGGCTTCTTTACACACAAGAGGAGCACAGAACTGGCTTCAAGGACAGAGCCTTTCAAGAAAGTAAGGTTTTCCAGATATGTTGTGTAATTATTCCATCCACTAGACCAGTTCAAAATTACTTCTGTTCAGAGGGAGCTTGGCTGTTGATAGTGATCATGGTCAGTTTTCTCTGAATTTGTCTTAAGTGCCAGTCTTAGAGACAAACTTCTGCTTAGAGCTCTTGATTCAAGACCTGGATTCAGTGTGCCACCTGATCTTCCAACTGCAGCTCTTTCACACCAGGCAGCAAAGCACTTCCCCTAAGACCAGGACCTAGTGCAGCCATGACAATCAAAGGTGCCAGAGGGGGATCCCTCACCTGTACTGCTCCTGCTGGTAGAGCTCAGCCACGATGGTGAGGAGTCGGCTGATGAAGGTGTCGCTGGCACTGTCCTGGTTGGCCTCCACAGCCAGGAGGCTGCACCTCCTCTCTGTGTCCACCAGCTTCTTCTGCAGCTTCACATACTCCTGGCGGAGGAGCAGCAGGTGCTTTTCCAGCTTGGCCACCTCCTCTGCAAGGCACAGTGTTACTCCAGGTAAGGCTGAGACATGAACACCTTTGTTTGGTGTCTGAGGGTAGCTCACCCTCAGATTACACATCCAGTTAATCACACAGCACTTCAGGAAGGGTCTCTCCTCTTCCACTGCGTTTGAGCATCTCACCCCCAATATTAAACCTTCTGTTTCGTATCATTTCCATAAACACATCAAAAAGCATAATACAGGGATAGAAGCCACTTACAAAGAAAGTTCTGAACTCTGTTTTGTCAGGAATGCTGTGAGTTTTCTAAAGCCATGGGAGTCCATGGTTGTGGGAATTATGGTGGGGTAGAGGACTAACTCTTTGGTTCTTACCCATTTTTTCAGGCCAATTAAGATGTCATTTGACTTTAGAGCTGAGACTTAAAACACAAGTGAGCATTAGAACAGTTGCTGAAGTACCATATCTGTCTTAGCTACTGTCAGCTAAGAAACACCTTACAAACCTAACCAATGATTTTAAGTGGGAAAGTTCCTACAAGATTACTCCCTACCAGCCAGGAATTCATCACTCAATGACTTTCCCTCAAATATTTACTAAATGTCACTAATACAAACAACGAGGAACTGAGCTCTGTTGATCAGTGCTTTTTTCTTGCTTCTGTAGAAAAGTTCAACAGCACAGCTGACCTTGGCCTTGCAGACAGAACACCTCATTCAGCCTTTCCTCTACCAACTCTGCAGCAAAGTCTTTAAACTTAACTACTGCAATGGATAAACAGAAAGCAACATATTTTATTCTATGTTTGTACTTGTATTCTATGAAGGTACTTCCTTCAACAGCTTTTTACTCAGCTTCATCCTTTAAAACTTCATAAATATGATCTCCTTTGGGATAGCTTCCCTTTTCTACTGAAATATGCTGTGATTTCAGAATTGTGCCACACCAACCCTCAAAGAGGGTTTGAAATCCTGCTGTGGTCAGTCTTTCCATCTGAAGATAAAAGTAGTGTTGGTGTTCTCAGAATTAGAAGGGTACATCTATTGAGCAATGGCTTCCTGACTGATTCCTAAGGAAGGTGTCAGGGGGCAAGGAGCAAGTGCTGCTGTTAGAGCAGGGAAAGCTGGAGTCTGACAGCAACCCAGAGGGAAAGACACTGAGAACTGCACCAAAAATTGGAGTATGAACACCACCACTGTCCACACAGCAAGAGTTTTGGGTGCCAAACCAATTCAAATGCCAGGAATAAGCTGCCCACTGAACCTCACAGCACACAGCAGCTCAGAGAAACACTGCACCTCCCAGTCCTCCCCGGGAGTGGGATGGTGGGAATAAAGAGCCAGCACCAGAGGTAACATCCCAAATATTGTCATTCTACCAAGGTCAGCTCCCTGGCTCCAAATTAGCCTGAGTTCAACAGGGCACAAGGCAGAACTACCTTAAAACCCTAAAAAGCAGTAACTGAAGCTTTGTGCATCACTGACCATCAGGCTTGTTCCTGCTGCTCCCAGGGCAATCCCAGACAATCCCTACTGGCAGTGAAAGCACCTCAAGGAACCAAAGCTGTGAGAAATCTTGTTTTCAGACTGACAGCACATCCTTCCTGCAATCTCAGTGAGAAGCACTGAGAGGTTATTTACTCGCTGTAATAACCACAAGAGTTGTAAAATAAGAGTTTCTGTTATTCTACATGACAACCTGCACACCTCTTGTGCAGTGGCCACACTTGAGGACAATATTTGATCTCAGAGCACATTTCAAGTGCACATTCAAGACAGTTCTCAACACCCAGTTAATCAACACTCACTGAAAAGAGAAAAGCCTCAAGTTTTCCCTGGATATTGTTCACTTAAAGAGTGACCAAGCCAAATGCACAGTTACAGAAGGCACACACCCCCCTAATGAAGATCTCTGCCTCAACTCACTGGAAGGACAGACTCAGTGAGACACCAGTAAGTCTCTGGCTAAAACATCAATCCAAATTACTCAGAAAAGAGATGCCTGGGTTCAGCAGAGAGGGACAGACAAAGTGACTCCCCCTCTGAGGTACTGAGTTCCCAGAGGGCCAGGCAAGAAAATAAAAGCAGTGTTTGTTAAAAGCTTTCTGGCAGATAGACCAGCATCTCATGAACTGGCATTTTATACTCCATATCAAAGACTTCAAAGAGGACTTCAGGAAAGGCCAATGAATTTTTCTTACAGGAGAAGGCACAAAAGCACTTGAGAGCAACTGGATAGTTGAATGCAAAGAGATAAGTAGGGAGGCAACAGGGAATGGGGAGATAGATAGCACCTTCCAAAAATTAGAGGGTCTAGTAGAAGCTTGTATTGCAGAAACCAGTAGAACTGTTAAAATCCAAGTGCTTTTTCAAGTCCCATTAGACTAAATTAATTTGAATGGTGTCACTGACACCCTTGCAGCACAACAGCAGCACTCCAGGAGCTCTGCAGAGCTCACCAGAGCCTGACAAAAGGACCCATTACACTGCCCATCCCACCCATCATAAAGCACTCCCAGGAGCAATAAAGGCAAACGTTTGTTTACTTATGAAGCAGAACCGGGTGAAATACTTCAGAAAAATAAATTATTTCCTTACTCCCTCGAGTCAGGTCCTTCCTCCACTGCTCCACACTCTGACCCTCAGCCCCACAAGGCTGTACAAGCTGCTGCTTTCTTGTTCTGCCTCATTTTTGCCCACTTTTGATCTTCACCCCGAAGCTGTACAGCAAACTTCCTGCTGCTTTACATTCAAGCCTTAATCCAACAGTTTTTACCCACACCTGCATGTAACCTGCATGCAAACCTCTGGTATTAGTGGTACAGAACTCACAGACACTACAAATGCTCAGCCCTGGTCTTCATAAACTGTTCCATTTGTAGGTAGTAATTGTAGTAACTCTAATTCAGGACTTTTGTACACAGAGGCAACACTTCCTTAAGAAAAAGCACTGGGCTTTGAGCAAATAAGCAGAGTTTGACAAGCTCCTTTCCTCAATAAGCCTTCACTTTCCTGCTGACTCTCCAATATCATCAGTTCTTAACTAGAAAAATGTTTCTGCATCTAATTACCTTGTTTGAAGGGACAAAACAAGTCTCTCTATCAAGATACCCTACGGAACTGAGTGAGGAGAGCTGCAGCTCCAGCTTATTATTCCTGTTCACACAGGACCATTCATTGGTCACATGCTTCCTTCAGCCAAAAGATCAGAGAATTCCTTGAGTCAGGGAAGAATCCCTGAGAAGTACAGATGTCTGCACGAGGCCTTGCACCAACTGCAGGCTGATTCTGCAGAGCAGGACCCTGAGCCAGAGCCTCAGTCCTTGAGGGTCTCAGTGGGGAAAGTTTCACTACCTGAACACAACTTGGACATGTAAAGCCCTCCAGACCTGGTCACTGAAGCTCAAAGGCAAGCCTAAGAGGCTGGTCAGCTAAGCATGGAGCTGTGGGATTCCAGCACACAAGAAGTTAGGAGTTGCTTTAAGGATTTGTTAAACGAGCCTGACTGCAGCATCCTCTCGGCCGATGCATGACAGAGATCAGCATCTGCTACATCCTAGTCCATCTTCCACAAGTGGTCCTAAAATTCCACCACTGTCTCAGAGCCGCCCTTCAGGAGTTGAAGGCTGTGCTTTGGAGACTGGAAGCTCATTTCCTTTGTAACTCGTGGCATTTTAGCTCAGTTTGCCGACTCAGTTCCCTCCGAGGAGAAAAAGAGGAACCTCGTCTTGCAGAAACGAGTAGAACTGTAAAAATCCAAGCGGTTTTTTTCCAAATCCCGTTATACTGAATTGATCTGCACGGTGTCACTGGCACCTTTCAGGCAAAGCAGCAGCACTCCGTGAGCTCTGCAGATCTCACCAGAGGCTGACAAAAGGGCTCGAGCACAGGTGACCGGGAGGCTGCAGCACAGCCCCGGGAGGCTCCAGGGAAAGCCGGCCGGGATGAGCCCGCCGGGACAGCCCCGGGATGAGCCCCCCGGCCCGGGCGGCACCGCCCGCGGCCCCGCCGGACCCACCGCCTGCGGGGAGGGCTCGGCAGGACGTCCCAGCGAGCTCTCCCCGCCTGCAGCACCCCGGAGCCACAGCGTCCCCACAGCGTCCCCACACGCCGCCTCCTGAGGAGCGAAGCCGCCCGCGCCCGGCCCGCCCCGGGGGTGCCCGCCCGCGGCCCCCCGCCACCTCCCGCTCGCCTCGG